>NC_092686.1:10237404-10421431 GCF_964275005.1 Diadema setosum
TTCATTTCATGCTTCATGTACCCCCTTACAACTTGGAAGTCAACTAGCTGCATTGATTGAATTGTGTTTGACTCGTGGGATCCATTACGCAGGAAAGCGAGGGAGAAAAAAAAAAAGGACCATTTCAGATTTGGGAGCCCCCTCCCCCCTCCCCCAATCCTTTAAAACACCCTGTCTACTTCTGCTTGAATCTGAGGGACAGACATTGCAGGGATAGGAATCCATCGAAGACGCGCTGATCTCCCCCCGCTTTCTCTCAGTACTTGATACCGTGATTTCCTTCCCCGGAGAATGAGAATGTATCTCCGTCAGTGGAAAGTGGAGTCTGTTACATGCGATCAGCATCAACATCATCTTTCCATTACGCTAAACCCCGTGGACTTTTAGACAGAGAACATTATCCCTGAATGGAGCAAATGGCATATAATTGTCATAGTCTTTGGCATTCAAGAATGATTTTTCCCTTCATCTCATTCTTTCTCTTTCTTTCCCCCGTTCCCTTGCTGCGCCTTCAACTTATTCAGAGACAGCTTGATAGAGTTACTGGTAGGTGAAGTGAATGAAAATGCTCCTTTATGGAATCCACATTATCTCGGTCTTTAGTAAGACGTATATCCGACTGTTTTTCCGCGATGAGGGGAAATTAACCTGGAGTTGTCAATTACATCTTTGGGAGAGCATGATGTGAAATTTAGGCATTGGCTTGAGATGAGATATGTGTTCAAAGTATCCTCAGCACCATTGATGTTGAAGTCAGAAAGATAAAACCTGCCAATGTAATTGTGAAATAAGGAGGACTATGTCGCTATACTGGCTCGTCATTCTAGAGAAACGATTTGTGATCATCAGTCATGCCTCTTACAAGGTTGACACAGGATATGCTAATCACTGTGCAGTTATTATGGTCTGAGTATAGGATAGTTTATCCGATTAGGTTAGAAAGAATAATAGATAAAAAGAAGAGTTATTTTTTGCATAGCAAGCAAAAGTTATTTACCCCTGTTGTGCTTATCATAGATTCCTTTTTCCCCCCAAAGTCCATGTGTCTCTTTTACAACCCTAAAAATTTGATTCCTTTCTTAAGCTGGCATACTGTAGAAGTAGGTAATTCAGTTCTTTCCCCGCAATAATACAACTGGAAACTTCTTTGTAATGAAGAGGGAAACAATACTAGGCCCTATAGATTTCCTGTGAATTTATTTAGGACCCCCCCCCCCAAAAAAAAAAAAAAAAAAAAAAATCAAACAGTTATTCTTGGTACAAGTGGGGGGAGCATAGTCTCAAGTGATTTTTTTTTTCATTTTTGTTTTTTAACTGTGAGGTTTATTACTGTAAAATTTCATACATCATTTTGGGAGACATTCAACCACACAAAATTTGGTAGCATTTACAAAAGGGATATTCAACCTGTAAGAGATTCAACCTGCAATAGATGACCATGAATGTGATGAGTGTCACACATTATGGACTTGAGTGGAAATAATGAATCATCAGTAGGAGATGATTCATTACAAAATGACATCATTAATAAAACTATGTAGTGGGTATCGTAACAGGTATAGATGGTCAGGTTTTATGTTGCCGATATCTATAAAAAGAAAAATGTTGTTTGCGCAGCTGTCCAGTATTGATGCAGACGATTGGGCTGTAGTCAGCTACTACAGAGGAGGAAACCAGGGCCCTGTTTCACTAATGTGGGAACTCTATCAGGCCAAATCATGAAATCAAAGTTGGGACAGATTCAGATCAGATCTAGGTGGGAAGGATAGATGGTAAGTCGGGGAAGACATTGTTCTTAACACGTTGAAGACGAGTCCCAAGTATACTCAAGCGGGTGTCTATGGAAAATGCGTGTTGTAGCATAATCAGCCCATCCTCATTGGGTTGAATGGCATAGTGAAACAGTTACTAACTCCCGAGGACTGATTTATCCCATTATTGTCCCGAAAATCAGTTGAATCGAACTTAGGATTGCTTTTAGAGAATAGTGAAACAGCCCCCAGCAGAACACACATGGTAGGTAAGTTACTCTACTTGCGGTATACTGACCATTCATTGTATGAAGATGTTCTGTGGCAAATTTTATCTTGCATGCATAACTTTATGATATGAATTATCTCTTTAGTTTTTTTTTTATGCCTCTGCCACGAAGTGGTGCCGGAGGCATTATGTTTTCGGGTTGTCCGTCCGTCCGTCCGTCCGTCCTTCCGTCCGTCCGTCCGTCCGTCCGTCCTTCCGTCCGTCCGTAATGAATTTTGTGGACAAGGTAACTATCAAAACCTGTTGAGGTATCCTAATGAAACTTGGCATGTATGTGTATTAGGGGTGAAGTTGTGCCTATCAACTTTTGGGTGCACATGCTCAAGGTCAAAGGTCAAAAGGTCAAGGTCAAATACATAAAATTTCACTTTTTCCACCATATCTATTGAATGCCTGAAGATATTTTCTTGAAACTTAGTGTATACGTGTATTGCCCAATTAAGATTCTCTGGTGAAATTTTGGGTCATGAGGTCAAAGGTCAAAAGGTCAAGTAAAAATATCAAAACGTCTTTTTTTTCTCCGTGCCTTGGAAAATTGTTCAAGGTATCTTCATGGAACATAGTATATACATGTACTGACTGGAAGTGATTATCTAGAGAATGTAGGGTCCATGGGGTCAAAGGTCAGGGGTCAAAGGTCAAGTGCAACACTTCAAAATTTTACTATTTCCCTCATATTTATGCAATGCCAGCAGGGTTATTATTTTTTACACTTGGTGTATGCATGTGTAACCTAATAGAAATTCTCTGGAAAGTTTTTTTTTTTCTTCTTTTTTTTGCCTCAAAGGTCAAAAGGTCAAAGATCAAGTGAAAGTGCTGAACTAACTTTTTCCTCCATATCTCGAAGTGGCTCAAGTTATCTTGAAACTTAGTACATATTATGCATGTTCTACCTGAAAGTGATTATCTTATGAATTTTAGGGTCAAGGGCCAGATGAAAATGGTAACAATTTACTATTCAATTCAGAAATTGCACTTTTTCTCCACACCTGTACCTTGAAAATTACTCAATGCCTAAATGTATGAATGGGTCAAAGTCAAGTTAAAGTCCTTAAATCCCTAGATACATGCTCTCCTATTCATCCAATTAAACCTAGGTCAAGGAAGGTGAACATTCAACACATTTGTGACAAACTTGTCATTTCAATATTTTGCCAATTTTGTGAAAATGTAATCACACATTGTCCACATGTACTATCTAGACCTATTGGGAAAATCATGCATTATGGCGGAGGCATACCAGTTGCCAAAGCGACATTTCTAGTTTTAATTCTCAAAAGCAGAAATGGTTCAGAATTGATTCTTAACCACGAGAAATTTGTTGGTTTTCAAACCCAATGACGAAATGTCATGCAATATCATCGTGTGCTATCTGCATAGCTGTATTTAATGTGACAGTGGGTAAGGCGTGAAAAATTCAGTCATCTTACTAATGGCACGACCTTTATCTGTGGACGAAAGAGCAGTTCGGGTTACCGTTGGAGGGTCCTTCTTGCTGCCTTTGCATTTCGATCGCTCCAGCCATATGCATCTGAAAGCAGACATGGGTACAAAAAGGAGAAGGAGAATGCCATCGGACATATCCATGGGTTCACAGAGATAATAGGGGATGACAAATGGGGCTATTGAGGAACCACCTGCCCGAGATTCGGTGGGATCATCAAGTGATGCTTGACGAGGAATAATTGACCTCGGGAGTGCTTGACCTCAAGATTTCCAGCTTCGCGGTGTGTGTTACATGTGGCATTATAGACAAGTAGGCAATATGCGTTGGATAGTTGGAACTTTAGCTCAAGTTTATCATAGATATGGTTATTTCTAAGTGAAAGGTAGCTAGTGAATCACACTCTGAAACCTAATGAATGCATGATATTGATATAATAGTCCCATATATAGACCTATTTGTGTGCTGTCTCATCATGGAACTTGATTTTCTTACAATATAGAGTGTGATTGTTTGCTTTCAGAAGCCTGGAGTGATATCCTCTTCCCCCCCCCCCCCTTGGAAAAGAAAGAAACATAAGGAATATGTTTACCCATGCTCTTTATAACGTCTGATTTCTGAATCAGTAGTGACTGGTAACCCCCCCCCCCCCCCCCCCCCAAAAAAAAAAAAAAAAAAAAGAGAAAAAAGAAAAAAGTAAAAAAGAATACAGTTTTGCTTTTGAGACTACGACTGAGCTAATGCTAAAAATTGAATCGAAACTGAAAACATCATAATGGGAGCAGGGAGTAAGATTCTTTCTGTTCTTGCTATCAGATTTATCTGGGATTTACTCTACTGACCTCAAAAATTTTCTTGTGCACCTCCTTATTATGTGCAAAATGAGCACAAAATCTCACACATCACACATATACATACACCTTTGAATGCAAACCAAAGTTTTCATTTGTCTCTTTCTACGTATTTCTCACACCATTCTGTGATCATATTAATGTAATGGAAATTTGATTATCTTATCATGAGAAATTGTAGAGTTGATTATAACACCTGACACAGTAGTGCAGTGTTTATTATTCTTGAAACTTTGTCTTCAGTACGGATTTCTTATTCAGTATTTTCCAGTATTTAAAAAGTATTGCTGATGCCTCTACCATGATATAGCTTATCTTTGGCAATCTGAAATCTAGTTCCAAATGGGCCAAAGACATGTGAAACATCTTCAAGTCTGCATTTCTCCCTTTTTGTCCCCTCCCCTTTTCTCACATGTTTCGGATGTATACATCTTTGGCTATACGTCTTGAACTTCCTGTGAAACTTTGCTGAGGTATATGAATCGTAGATTACTGTCTACATATTTCCCTCAAATATTTCTCTGTAATAAGGTGATGGCGTGAACTTTCAGAGCGTGGTATGGCATAATATTCTCATTTCAACTAAAAAGCAGGCCCATATGGGGTATCTTCACAAAATGCGTGATGTCACACGGTCGTACAGCAAGTATGAATAACATCTCTCCTGATGAATTTTTGCCCATACGCAAATAGCAACTTGCAATCTGCGAGATTACGTCTGTGGTGATCTGATTTTTTTCCATTACACTTTTAATTGTGCGCCCGATCTCGTTTCCTTCCAGGAAGATTAAACAGGAAGTAATAAAATCTGTTGCAGGGGAACGAGTGGAAAGGAAATTTCCATGGGCTCTGCCTCTTGCGACAGTTTAGAATTCAAGCTGTCACGACCCCATTTTGTTTCCTTACTTCTCAGAACTTGGCTAGGAGTTCAGGTAATCCATTGATCGTGGCATTAGCCAGTGATCCAGCATGAAATTCCACACATGGGACTGGGTCCCTGCAGACATCAATTTTTGCCCCTGTCCCAACCACAAGAATAAGAAATGAAGATTTAGTGCTGTTGCCTTTTATCCTGATGGCTTTTCTCCTTCCTACTTTAATTTTTTTTTCCAGTGGTAAAATTTGCAACTGTACACTTCTGAAACTTTAGGTCTTTTTTTTGAAACCCAAAGCAAGTGGTCAAACCTCCAAGTTGGTGCAGATTCAATGGCAAATCTTTTAAAAGTGCAGCAACCATGAAATGACTTTGGCTTGTAAACTTTACTTAAAGGCAGATGGAGTACCACCGGTATCAAATGTTTTACCCAATACAAGTTTAATTTCTGTCCTCCAAGTGTCCCCCCCCCCATCTCTCTTCAAGTTATTTTTCCACCCCCAGAGGGACTTTTCAGAATGATCTTATGGGTTATATACCATGACACATCATTTCACTAGCCAGCAAGTGCCCTGATGTGACATAGTTGGAATCAGTGAGTATGACAGCATGCTATATGACATGCGAACCAATGCACTTTGCGTAGTCCAATAGATTGAAATAGAATGTGTCTGTTCATATTCATGAATATAACGTCCAAATTGACATGGGTGATATCACATTCTGCTGAGGAATGCTTTCATTCTGCTTAAAAACCATTCATCTCACTTGAAAAGGATTGACCCATGACATCAGGTTAACCTCTGACCTGCTGCAATCAATCCAGTTTTCAAATACCACAGTAGGTGGGAACGTGTTGAATGTCAAGGAACTCATCCGCTACATTTCCAACCTGTCAGATATTCTATCGAGCCTGCAAAGATGTAAGTGTGAGTGCAATATCTCAGCACATACATTTACATGCAGTTTGTGGCATTCAAAAACATTTTTTTTTTTTTTTAAAAGAGGAATAAGAGATAAACATAACTGTTAGGAGGAGTTTAGATTTCAGGGTGTATTTTCCAAGTTGTGAAGAAAGTGTCCGAGCGACACTGGCGATATCTAGTGGGCTGCTCTCATTGTGGTGTGAGAAGTGTGGATGGGAAGGTGTTGATGCCACCTCCCAGCTCACCCAATCTCCTCTCTCCCGGTTGCTAGGTGTCGCCTCCCTCCATCTTCATCACCTCCTCCGTCCATATATCCTATCACCTCCACCTCTTCCTCCTCCTCCTCCTCTTCCTCTTCTTTCTCCTCTTCCTCTACCTCCACCTCCTCTACCTCCTCCTCCTCCTCCTTCACCTCATCTTTGACATACCCTTGCTCTTCTTAGGTGTGCAGGCCATGGGCCGTTCTTCTTGATACCTTCCTCTGTCTCCCCCTGCAGAATGTTGTCGACATCTCCGTGGAGACGGAAACCAAATGGGTCCAGGTTAGGACCTCCCGCCTCACAGGGGTAGCAAGTTGGGATGCATTTTCGCATTGTTTGGAATTTCTGGAGGGAATAAATCACCATTTTTGATGTCCTGTACACCCACCTTTCCCTTTCTTCAATTTGTAGGCATCAGGAGGAGACCACTGCTCAGCCACGTGTTAATGCTCTCAGGAGAGTTCGAATAGATGAAATGTGATCGCCTTTTATGGATCTCGATATGTGTGAGATGTAACACAGTTCCCGAGATCTCTTTTTATGAATTTAAATAACTTATAAGCACAGAGAGGTACATGTACAATGTTGTAGCTTTGAGTTTCTCTCCTGTATAGTATTGGTTGAGGTGAGGATTCAGCTGTCAAGTTTTTGCGAGATACTTCAAAGTCACTTTTTGAAATGTTAAAGAGCATACAATTCTAAGAGGAAATCAAAGTTTATTTGTTGAAAATCGGTTTACAAATGGCTGAGATATCCAAAAACAAAGCAATCCTAATAAGAGGTGGGTCCCACCTCATTAGGATCGCTATGTTTTGGATATCTCAGCCATTTCAAAATCAATTTTCATCAAATAAACTTTGAATTCCTCTTAGAATTACATGATATTTCATATCTCATTATACCCAAGAATTATCATATAAAAAAAATTGGAAACCTGAAGCCCATCTCAATCAAAACTGTACCATACCTTAAATATAATTTGCTAGCAGGGGTGAAAGTGTTTCATACCTGAGTTATATCGTATAGTCCCATATTTTGCCCTCTTTGTCCTCTCTAGGATGTCTTTCACCAGTGGAAAATGTTACTATTCATGAATTTGAATTTAAACCTCCCTGTGCCATATCATTATTTGGGTCTAATTGCATAGATGCTCCTGCTCATCATGTAAAGTTCATTCACCCCCCCCCCCCCTTTAAAAAAGATGGTTTTGAAAAAAATGAGTTTTGCAATGCAATGCACATGCAATTTTTTATTTATTTATTTTATTTATTTATTTTTTTTTTTTGCCTGGGCACCAAAAATCACTCTTGCTGTGCAAAACTTTGTTTGTCTTAATTAAAAAACTAATCATAATTTGCCTAGTGCTAACAAAAACATACTTGAACACATGAAAACAAAATTGAGATTTGTTGACCTCAAGGATCCAACTGGAAACATTAAACCCATATGAGGGTGCCCAAGGTCATGTATTTGTCATTGTTTATTCATGCACTGTTCAAATATTAAGGTGCTTTGCCTGCAGCCAAGTGATTCTTTGTAGATATGTGAACGGCAGTAAATGAAATAAGTTTTTGCATATTATTGATTTGCATTTGGAAGTCGTCGGTGCTATTAATTAAAGAAAGAGATGCTTTCATGTCTTTTTCATCAGAATAAAGCCAGCACAAATAATATTCAGATGTCAGTATCATTGTAACACCATAGTAAGACACATGTCTCTTCAAATATTTACCCTAGCTGTGCCTTCAGTGCAGACAAGAAACAAAACAACACCCCCCAAAAAATAAAACAAAACAAAACAAAAAACAAACACCAGCAGATATGAATGCTTTCTGGAAAAAAAAAATTATTAAGAAATTCACATTTTTTTTGTGTGTGTGTTTTATTGATTTTCAAAAACAAATCATACATAAAATTAAAACAAAGCAAAAAAAATAAAAAAATAAATTCACATTTCACATTCATATGATATGTGAGATGATCTAAGCCTTGGAAATATTAAACGTTCTCAGTGACAATCAGAGTTGTAAATGTCATATGCCAATTTATACTCATATTCATGATTTGATACTGATCCTTTTAATTTGGCAGTATGACTCACCTAATGAAAATTCTGCCAGACAACTAATTTCTGGTCTTAATGGTAATTTAAAGAGAGAATTGGGCATTGTAATTTCATAGCATCCTTAACACAAGAATGAAAGTGACATCTGATGATTGATTGCATTTACAGTGAAACTGTTCATTTACCAGCCCTGTAAAGTTTCAGCCTGTATATTCTCAGCTCAAATATTGCTTGAAATTCTTGGGTTATTTTTCCATCAAATGCCATATATATAAGACAGTGAATAGTTTGTAACAAGGCTTTTCATCAGAGGGCTCAAAACTAAAACCATAGATGCAAATTCTTTAATATTGGTCATACCCATTTGCCAGAGATCATAGACACATCACCATGGGACTGTAATCATAAATGTGCCTGAAAATTAGACGAGGACTCCATTGGATTAGGTGAAGATACATCTGGAGCGACTCAACCACAAGAGGTTTAGATAGCCAAAGATTTGCATCAAGCATCCTTTCATGCTTGTCATATTGGAGTGTTCATCTCGATCTGTATACAAAATTGATCTCCAGATTATATTTTTTTTTAAGAAAAGATGTTTTCTCAAGCAATATTTAGCATGAATAACCGAGGTTCCTACCCTCTCTGTGGTATCCAATTCATTCTATCACAGGTTTGCTCCAATCCAGACTTCAGAGTGATATCCGGTCATGGCCAAGAAAAGACAATCAGTTATCATGATTACAATGCAAATTGATTTGTGGCAATTGGTTGATATTGGTTTTTCATGCCTTTGCTTCATTTTTTTTTTTTATTTTGATGTATAGTGTTAGTGCCAAAACTTATATATCCATTTTGATCGACTTGAGATATTTGAGACTGAAACTGCTGAAAAGCAAAGAAAATAAATCATATGTCGTAATTTTTGATAATATCTTCCAAAATATGTTTTGTTTTTATATAACGAGTGCTGTATCATTGAAAAAGTTTTTTTTTTTTCTTTTCTATTTGATAATGAGCTTACATGAAATAACTGAAAATGGCATTTATCTGTTATTGCATTCAAACTCTTCAATTATAAGTGTAAATTTATTATATTGTAACAGGTGTTATCAAATCCCTTTGAGAAGGATGACAAGTGAACAAATTAATTTAGATAAGTCTGAATTCATGCTGTAGTATACTTCAGAAAAGAATGATTCAAACTTCCAATGATTCGATTACATATTGAGCTCAAAGTATTTGTAAGGACTCAATAAAGTGTAGGATTACAACCTAACTTCTTTCTCTCTCTCTCTTTGCTTGTGTGTGAAAAAGAATAATTATTTTGCATGATTTGTTCATCTGAAAAAGTTACGTTTTGATATCAGTTATTTTTCTCTTACAGTGGTTGACCTTTAACATGAATTCAATATTCACTTCATTTTTTGACCAAGAGAAGAAGCCATTGCTAATTAACTCAATAGTGAGAGCAGGTTGAATAATTCATTACTAATTTCAAGGTTAGTAGAGGGCAACGTTGGAACGTGCAGGCGTGGCTGTAGGTACATTGTGTAGTTAATGGCAAAATGTCAGCCGTACTTACATGTAGGCACATGTTAACAGCATTGCGAAGTACTGGGTACGATACAGGAATCAGTTTGCTGGACTGTTGGAAAAGGGCTATTACAGATGTAGTGAAATTGATGACATCTGGCTTGCTTTGCAGCATATACTCTTTGCATATGACAAAAAGATTCTTAATTATGATGATGATAATAATAGTAGTATCGATAATGCTAATGGTAATGTTCGTACTAATTACATAATAATGACCGGGTTTAGTTTACATCTGTCCTATAGAAAATTTTAGATGTGTTAAAGAGACAAAAGAGGTGTGGAAAAATGCTGTAGTGATACTAGAGAAAGGTCATGAAATACAGCTTTTTTTAATGAATTTTGATGTGTGAGGTAATTGTAAGCAGATACAATGTAATCTTTTGACAAGGCTCATTGATTGAATTTTTTATTCCACTCCATGTGACCATTTATTGGAGACAAGCTTTTGTTTAAATAGATAACCCTCTTTGCACCACTATTGTAAAATACCATTGACATCATCAGACATAGTCATGTAGCAGATAGGACTTGAAAGAGTTAATGTGAGGCAGATGTGAGCAAAAAGGAAGCAGTGTGCACACTTGTCAGTGTGGAGTATAAAGCTAAACCACAAGGCATCTTTTTTCAAGAGTGCCATTGAGTAGCAAACTGGAAGTTATGGGCTTCCTCTAGTGCTTAAACTTAAAGGACAAGTTCACCTTCATAAACATAAGGATTGAGAGAATGCAAAAATATTAGTAGAACACATCAGTGAAAGTTTGAGGAAAATTGGACAATCGATGCAAAAGTTATGAATTTTTAAAATTTTTGTGTTGGAACCGCTGGATGAGGAGAGTACTATTAAAGGCTCGTGATGTCATGTGAGTACAACAGTATAAAGAAAATGTAAAGAAAATTCAACATATTTTCACTTTTTTTGCATAATAAAAGAGCACTTGACTTGCCTCTCTCTAAAGGCAGGGGGAATAATATTACCCATAACATTTGTCGGTAACGAGTCAAGGGAATGTGTATTTTTTTTCAAAAGATGAAATTTTGTGAAATTCTCTTTATATTTTCCTTATATTGTTGTACGCATGTGACATCTAAGTTATTCACACACTGCAGTAGTCTTCTCATCCAGCGGTTACTGCACAAAAACTTCAAAAATTCATAACTTTTGAACGGATTGTCAGATTTTCCTCAAAATTTCAATGATGTGTTCTACTAATATTGCTACATTCTCTCAATCCTTATGTTTATGAAGGTGAACTTGTCCTTTAAAGACAGGAATATGGAGTCGACTTCCTTCCTCTCTAATGTTGATGAGGCAGCCAAAATGATCTTTAAATTTCCGGTATGTTTGCAGTTTCTCCTGCTGAGCATCGTTGGTTTATAATGAAACAGAAGCAGCTCTCCTGATGTTGCCGTGACGATAGCTGTGTTGACATGATGCATTCTGTAAAGAGGTTCTCCTCTCCCGCGAGAATCTCTCCTGTCGAGATAGGTCTGCTAACTAGCGCCGGGCACGCTATAGCAACCCCGGTGATTATCTTTCCGAAAATTGAGACATGAAATTTGCAGGCAAATTTTTGAAGAGGGTGGCGAGCACTGAGCACGAAATGACTTTCGAACAGTTCCCGGTGCCACCGGAATACTTCCTCCTTGCACAGTGCCAGGCAAAGTGCCGGGTTTCGCATTTGTATGTATAACGTCTGCATTCCGAGCGTCAAATCATTGCTCGGGGATTACCTTATTACACCGAGGTGTAGTAATAAAACCTCTTTCTTACTACATGTTTTTCGCTCTTTGCCACCTAAACTGTGCATTGCATGCCAAATGAAAAACTTGTCAAAATTCCATGCATTTGCTGGACATTGATTTGGTAGCCTTTTTATTTATCATTGTTGTTGCCCTTTTTATGAACAATCAAATATTACTCTTTTCAAGTTGAAAGATTTGGAGAGATATTCTATGATTTTTTTTGAGTAAGCTTTCAAGATGGGGAAATATCTGTGAAACACTAAAATTTCATGATAATGAAGGAATCTGGAATTTACAAAAGAAAAAATAAAGAAGTTTTGTTCAGCTTGTAAGCAGCAGACCTTATCAGGTATGGTTGGAGGATAGGTTACAGAAAGTTTAACTCACTTTTTTAACCAAAAACCAGACCTTACATAAAGGGAGGCAAATATTTCTCAAAGCTTTTGTCAAGACACAACCCTGCAGGTTGGCTTTTTTTTTTCTTCTTTTTTATACTTCGTTAAAGGAGGCAGCAAAGGAAAATACAATGTAACAACGACAAATTGATGCATCCACATAGCTTCATTGCCACCCCTCCCCACTCCCCTTGCCCGCCCCCCCCCCCCCCAACGTCGTGACGGAAATGAGCCAAATGATCGTCACTTCAGAAACCGCATTGTTAAAATACTCCTGGAAAGTAAGTAAGTCAAGGATTCTACAGTGCTGCCGGATAATTTGGTACTCTTGAGAAAGGTTTTGTGGTGACTTCCTTAATGCCGCGGAGAGAGAGCCCGAGCGATTTCGGCAAAGCGGAGAGAGTGGCGCTCGTTAAATAAAAGAAAAAGATGAGAAAGGAGCACCACTAGTACCGATCCATTTTGGTGCAAAGTGGGCTTACGGTGAAACCCATTATGTTCCCTCAAAGAGAGCGGGTTTTGCGGTCTCTTAATTCCTGTATTGGCTATTCGTGCTAATCGGATCCGGATTTTGAGCCTAGTCGAGTCTTGTATCTTTATCTCTGCCAGTTCTTTTAAACCTCTTTGAATTACGTTTTGTTGGTAGACTGGTGGTGATATGCGCACTAATGCAGAATGAAGCTTTGGAGTGTGGCTCTGGATGAAGGGGAAAGTGTAGACGTGTGCCGATGAATATACGAGCTTGATTAATTGTCAAGTGTAGAGAGGAGAGGTGCATTGTAGTAGGACTCTCAGGAGATGTGAAAAAAATGGAGAATAAAGACAAGGAAAGACCCTCATTGTTCCATCTCCCTTCAATCTTCATTGAAAGGAAATATATACAAAAGATGAATCATAGAGATTCAATTACAGTTGTGCATAGCGGATCAGGTCATCAACCTTTGACCTTATAGCGGAGTCATTCCTCCGCAGTTATGATGGTTTACTGAAAGTTGCACAATGTGAGAATCGTGACTATATATGCACCAAAGAAATTAACAACAAAATAGAATGGAATACACCATATTTTCTATACTGGCTGAAAATTTGCATCCATACACTTGCATCTTTGCTTCTCACAGGTAACAGCAACAATGACCCTTTTCCGTTCAATGCCATCATACAATATGTACTTACAAGATATGGAGAAAAAAAAAGCAAATGGAACCCTACAACATCTGGATGAGGCTGCAGGTCTGCCTGTGTCTTAGAAGGTAGTCACAACATTTGAAATACAGTCACAAATTTGTCATAAATACGTGTAAATTGTGCTGATGGGCGGCTCTCGTAGCATCACGTCAGATCAAATTGATGTCACCTTGGACGAGATCTCAAAGAATGTGATCTCTCTTTCATTCGTTCATCATTCATTATTCATCAGTGTTTTCCTCCTTAAAAAAAAAAAAGAAAGAAAGAAGAATAGACTTCCCAAGAGAATTTTTCTATGCTCTTTGTGCTCGAGAGTATGTAGCGGGACAAGATGTTTTTGCACATTCTTCAAGTCGAGAGAGTTTTGATTGTGCCACAAGAATTTGAGGAAAAACAAAAGTCCTGCTCTTCATGCTGTCTCCAGAGTGCAAGACAAACACAGAGATTCTAAACAAGAAAGTACTTGTGATGTGCCTATGACAAACCATGTTTCTAGATTTATCATAACATAACATCTGCACGTAGTACATCCAATGTTCCTTTCACCTGTATCAACCCATTCGATATTTCCATAATGATATATTGCCTTGATGGTCTTTCAAAAACACTTTTCAGATGAATTCGGTATTTCATATCCATAAAAGTGAGCATTACAATGTACAAAAAAATCTTCAGTGCACTCAACTTTGAGATTGCCGTCTGTTTATTTCACGAGTGTCAAAAGCGGCAGTCGCTCTGGCAAAAGATCGAAAAGTTTAAGATTTCGAATTCTGTACAAACTTTGGTCATCCGTTCACACTGGCAGCCAAACTTCTCGATCTTTGATGGAGAAGTTTGGGTCTCTAGTGCATGTTGCGCAAAGAGGAAGAAATAGCGTGATGTCTGATGGCTAGTGACTGTGACATAGCAATGCATATTGGTGCATCCCATTGAGACACCACCCAAAAACCAATGATTGATGCCGCAGATGGATATTGGATTGGTCATGTGACAAACTCTGCGAAGTGACACTTGCAATTGTTCAAATATCCCTAGTTTGCGTAGGAAGTTTCGTAAGAAGTTTCACGAGAAGTTGAGCGCTGGCAAAATTTCGAGACCTTAAAGGGATGGTACAGTATTGGTGGAGATGAGAATTGGGCTTTTAACTTTTATACCATTTCAAGAGGAATTCAAAGTTTATTTGATGAAATCAGGTTTGGGCAGACTGAACATCCAAAAACAGAGTAAAACAAAGCGATCATAATGAAATGTGGGTCCCACACTTTATTAGAATCGTTCTGTTTTGGATATCTCGGCCATTTCAAAACCAATTTTCATCAAATACACATTGAATTCCTCATGGAATTACATGCTCTTTCATATTTCATAAGAGGTTTCTCATTATCTCACCAAAAATGTTAGAGACCTGAAATTAGGTCTCAATCAAAACTATACGATCCCTTTAAAGACTGTCATCTTAAACTTCTTGATATTTTGCCAGTGCAACCGCAGCTGGAGAGTAAAATTTTGTCCACGATGATTTTAAGATTTGTACAAGCTGAGAGCATGATGAAAGATGTTATCTATGACAGACTAGACCTCTTTTTTTTTCTTCGGCTTTCCTTTCGTATTTTATTGCTCCATGTGACACCTGTATGCGTGTGTTTCTGTTTTTGCATGTATTATGTACAGGTATCTGCTTTCTGCTAGTATGTATGATATCCATGTACTACACGTAGTATGGTTTCATTGATGTAAATATCTTGACACGTCATAGTAGTTGCCAAAGAGCATTTTTTTTTCTTCCTTATGAATAAGAGCTCCAACTACCAGTACATGTTTCTCTGTGGGCACCCTGGGAGCAGTTTGAATTGTCCTTTAAATTTTCATTCCAAGTAGATGATTGAATCAATAAATATTTTCCATTCATTCCCCTTGTTGCATACAAGACATCTTTTTGTGCTGAGTGTACATTCTATCCCAGTGATGATGATGATGATGACGATGATGATGATGATGATGATTATTATTATTATTATTATTTTGTTGTTTTGTTGGGTTTTTTTTTAGATGGAGAATTACTGTTGTGGCTCAATTTTCAGAAACTGTTGAATTTCCGGACTGAGTCGTGTGAGTTAGAAATGCATGAAGAAGAAAATCATTCCAGGAACTGATTTTGCGGACTGAGGGCATATGATTTTGAAATGCCTGAAACAGAAAATCATTCCAGCATTCATACCTTTAGAGGATTACGTTTCTCTATCAAGAGATTTATGCATGAATTATCACCGTGCTAGTGAACCACTTACTACTGTAAAGCAAGATGTTTTTGTGGCACGAAATTTTCATGAATTGGAGCCAACAGCCTTTTTTGCAACATGAAATTTTTGTGAACTGCAAGTGGCATTCAGTGCATATAAACAAGATCTTTTGTGTACATTTTAGTTGTGAAATATGCAAAATTAAAATGCTTGTGAACAGTTCTGGTTTTACAGTATACAGTTTATTCCAATACTGCTGTTGAGTGGAATTACCGAGTATGGAAAATCTAGTCACTTCCAGATTTAGCAAATTCTTAAAGCATTTAGCCGTCATCTTTCTCACCTATATTTTTTTTTTTCAGGTCTTCATTTACACAATATATCAGAGAGTCTTTTAGCATGCAGCTCAGATTTTTTTCAACCTTAAAACAATGTCAAATAGTGCATTTGATCACGAGTGTAAAGTGTAAAGTATGGAAAATCTAGTCACTTCCAGATTTAGCAAATTCTTAAAGCATTTAGCAGTCATCTATCTCACCTACATTTTTTTTTTTCAGGTCTTTATTTACACAATATATCAGAGAGTCGTTTAGCATGCAGCTCAGATTTTTTCAACCTTAAAACAATGTCAAATAGTGCATTTGAATATTATCCGTACACGACTGCTCGCCATGCCTCAAGGATGTTGATACAGCCATCATTAATTTCAAGTGGAGGATGATTGATAAACACATTGTTCCTCTCATGTGTGAGTCAAGAGCCGGTATCAATTTCAAGAGAATCAAGCAAGTTTGAGGGCATCGTACAAAAATTCATCGGGCACCCAAACAATCCAACAGCCAAGCACCAGATATGATCTTTTATCACAATATTGACACTATGATCACATAGAGGAATAAAAACAACACATGCACATTGGGACGAGCCCATGTCGTCTGTCCGAGAAATTGATGCCATGCATAAAGCGTGTTTGTCTGGTGCAATTAAAATCAGACAAATGCTTTCCATTCATCTCCCCCCCCCCCTCCCACCACCACCATACCAGTCTTGAAATCCACCTTTTTAAAGTGCAGTTATGAAAATCACCGCTACATATAAATGTGATGATGTTCGTCCATGGGAAAGTCACGACACCGAAACTAATATCGCCTGAGAAAAACTCTCATCGCTCATGTGTCAGCTGGAAACATGAATGTGTGTTTATAAATGATACAAATACTCATGTAGATGATTTATAAATGATGTAGATACTCATCAAGGATTCATCTTTCACTTCTGTTTGTCCTGTTTTTTGCAGTGGTAGGTCGACTGCCTGACCGTCACTAGCCCATAGATAGATCCATCAGTCAGCTTCAGACCACAAAGTAAAAGGAGAACCCTGTTGGTCGCAGCTGGACGTTCGGCCCTCCCTGATGTCACTTCCAAGTATCTTGTAAGTTTATCTTTTAAGACGTTGATACTGTAAAACCAAAAAAAAAAAAAAGAAAACAAGATGCATGAAACTTTCACAAATTTCAGAAAGGAGCCAAGATATGCGAAAGTAGAATGCACATGATATATTTCTATTCTTACACTACAATGTATTGCGTGTCAGCCATACCATAACCATTGTGGTCAGCAAGTCGCAAAAGTTTCATGCCGCATTTCTGGTTTTGCAGTATTTTTCTCTTTAACTTTTTCAACACCACCAGGCAACTTCTGCCAACACAATATCGATATAATGGCGAAATAAAGGTCCTAAGAAGTGTTTAGCAGGGTTTTAGCACAACTAGTTTATTGTATGTCTTTTTGGTTTTATTTTGTCATATGACATCTGTCAATGGTATAACAAAAAAGGTCAGCAATCACATAATTGATCATAAACTCCGTACGTGTGTAAGTTGTTCTTCATCCTCATTCTTTTTAAAGTATCATGTTTTTATAAGTTTTCACAAGAATGTCCGCCCAAATTAAAAGTCTTCGGAGCTGTTGGGTTTATTTTTCTCTGTCACTAAGAGGTCCTAATAAAAGGTTGGTCTCACCTTTTATTAGGACCTTTTTGTTTTTAGGTATCTCAGCTACTTCAAAACAGATTTTCATCTAGTAAACTTTGAATTCCTCTTAGAATTGTATGCACTTTGATATTTCATATAAGTGGTGTTTAGTTATCTCACAAAGAGTTGAAACCTGCACCCCCATCTCAACCAAAACCATACCATCCTTTTAAATCCACATGATATGCCAAATACTTCACCACAAATTTTCCGGTGTTTACAAATCAGGTTTGGAAATGTTTGTTCATACTACCTCATTGCATGCTGGGGCCAGTGTGCTTTCTATGTATTTCATTTATATTAATATTCATAACATTTGGATCAATCACAACCCATCAAAGAGAGAAAGAGAGAGAGAGAAAAAAAAGCCGCTTTATGTGTTTTGTATGAACCAGATTGTGTGGATACCCAACTGAGTTTCAGGAGTTCTCCGAAAATGTTACATTTAGATGTCCTGTGTTGAGAAAAAGTATAAATAAAACCCTCAAAACGTCACTCTCAGTTGAGGGTGCAGAGGATCGATGATCGATGGATGATCGGCGAGAGAAACAGTAACTCTCGCCAACACTTCAAAAGTGGAAACCTCCGGCGCGGAATAATCAATACTTTGCCAGAGTGGCTGGCCTGGAGAGGAATAGGCATCTCGCGAGGATGCGCGAACACGAGCGCTCGCACCTGTTACCGTCGTGACGCAACATCCAACCGCATCTTCACTCGACGTGTCGGCAGGATCTTGTTCGACTTCATTTATGGCCTTGTGGTTAAGTTACTTGCTGTTAATGCAGTGATTAGAACGGTTTATTCCTCAGACTTACAGCAAGCTCGCAAGCAATTGACCATCTTTATTGTTTTGTTTGTTGTTGTAGTTAACAAGACGACAACCTAACAAAGAATTTGTTCAGCCAGTGCCATCTTTGAAATTACGTATCTTGTCTTGAAACATGATTTGAGGGAGGGGGGGGGGGGGGAGTGGTGGGAGAGGAGGGGT
Organism: Diadema setosum; assembly: GCF_964275005.1. Lineage (NCBI taxonomy): Eukaryota > Metazoa > Echinodermata > Echinoidea > Diadematoida > Diadematidae > Diadema > Diadema setosum. The sequence continues at coordinate 10,256,051 of NC_092686.1, forward strand.
AAAGATTGCTAATGATTTTTATTCTGATGCCAGGTCTGGTTGTGAAAACTTTTGGCCATTGGTGGCTTGGACCTGGTGAACACCAGCTGTCAAGTAAGACCATTTTTAACCATTGATGTAATTCAGTGTTTATGTTGCTATCTGTGTTAATAGCAAGTGTGAACATGACACTATCAAGAGTGAACATGGCATTTTGTAGCTCTGTTAGGTTGTGAATACTCATTTGATACTGCAATGCCAGAAACTCGTGAATTCAGGATGCTACACAACTTTATTTTACCACTTGCCCGGTCAGGCAAGCAGATTTTCGAATTTTCTGCAAAACACTTGCTCAAACATTGATTTTACTTGCCCGAAAAGAAAGTCCAAAATATAAGGAAATGATATAGAAAATCATGTGTTAGTCAAGAGCTTAAAGGTGGGGGATACCTTTTACAGACCTCCCAAAATGCAGCAAAACATTAAATATGAAGCTCAGGGGACTTGTTTAGGCCACTGCAGTCATTGAAATAATCAGCACACATTGATTCGCACACTTAAACACAACAGAATAACAAACTTGGTCCGATCAAGTGTTGTCATGGCATTGCATTGGGGCTTGTTCACCTAAATGTTGGAAAGTTGCTGAAATGAAATATAAAGTGCATTGCATCGCTAAACAGCCATTATCTTTGGCCTTCTCTACGGTTGACTTTGTGGGTTTGTTGAGGGAAATTAGTGAAAATAAGGTGGCTTCAAAACTTTTTGCTTGCCCAATTCGGGCAAGCATTTGTTCTCATTGTTCAGTAACACTTGCCTGAATTTGATTTTCACTTGTCCCGGGCAATCGGGCAAGTGCTTATGTAACATCCTGGAATTTGAGCTGATGGTCTTCTTCGCGGCATGAAACTTTCGTGAGTCGCCACTGGCATTCAATGCACTGTCTAGACGAACACTCCTACGTGCATTTTACTTTCACATATCTTGGCTCCTTGCGAAATTCACAAAGGTTTCGTGCATGAGAAACTTTCTGGTTTTACAGTATCTAAAGGGGAGCGGTCCAAGATGAGAATACAGGTTAAAGGGTGTGTACAGTTCTGGTCGAGGTGAGGATGTAGCTTTCAACATTTTGCGAGATATTCAGAAACCACTCTATGAGATGTCAAAGAGCATGCAATTCTAAGGGGTATCAAAAGTTTATTTGATGAAAATCGGTTTTCAAATGGCTGAGATATCCAAAAACAAGGTGAAACAAAGAGATCCTAATAAAAGGCGTGGCCTGTCGCCTTTTATTATTATCACTTTTTTTTGATATCTCAGCCATTTGAAAACCAACTTTCATCAAATAAACGTTGAATCCTTCTTAAAATTACATGCTCTTTTATATTTCATAAGAGGTTTCTCATTATCTCACTTAGGAATGTTATTAACCTGAATCTCCACCTCAATCAGTACTGTACAGTCCCCTTAAGAATTTACAGGACAATACTCCTTTTACAGCAAAAATATGTGTCATGTTTTCTATTGTTACGGTTACCTCTTGACTTGTTATTGATTTTTTTTTGTAGAAATTTTTGTAGATTTTAGTAAGTCGCTCCCAGTAACTGATAGCCACCGTGCCCTGCACGCAGGGGTAATTTACCTATCACCTTACCTCCATCAAAATATCAGGTGTATATGTGGGAAACCAGCAAAAGTTTCAATTACAGGTCTCTTGCTCTTTCTTTCTTTTTTCCCTTTTTTTTTCATATAGACATATCAAAGAAGACAAAAACAAAATCAGAGTTAGTTTGGTTTGGTTGAGAACAAAAACTTGTCCTGGGAGAAAATATTGATGATTGCAGTTATACACCATCATGAATATGACATTTTCAAGTGAGTGTTTGTGGTTAAAACCACAACAGAAATTATACAGGTAGTACCTATCCAATATCAGAGCTTCCATCCTGTATTTTTTTGCAATATTTACAAAATTTTTCTTCATCCAAAATATGAAAATATGTTATTTGCAATGAAATATGTTTTTCAGACATTTTTTTTTTCATTTTGATGTGGCATGGCTAACACATGCAGATTTCCATTATATGATGAATATGAAATTTGTAATTGTGTGTTTTTGTGTGTGAGTGTTAGTGGTTAAAACCACAACAGAAATTATACAGGTAGTACCTATCCAATATCAGAGCTTCCATCCTGTATTTTTTTAGTAATATTTACAAAATTTTTCTTCATTCAAAATATGAAAATGTGTTATTTGCAATGAAATATGTTTTTTTTAGACATTTGACGTGGCATGGCTAATACATGCAGATTCCCATCTATATATAACTTTAATATCTGTTTTAAATGTATGTTTTTATTGTGCATCAGGTACAAAAATCCTTTTCATACATTTTGATTCCAGCAAACAAGTATAGTAGAGTAAATTTGTGGTTTGACCCCAAAAAAATTTATACAAAAGGTTTTTCAACGGTTTTGGGTAGATTTTGACCTCCAAAATAACATACTAAAAATCTACTCAAATCCACCTACCGGAAAGGGCCTGTTTTCAAGATGGCGTCCAAAATGGCCGCCGTGGGTTTAAATTGCCATAGAATGGGCACTAGTTGGCCTATATTTGCGATTTTTGTGTCACTTTCTATGTTTTGGAGGTCAACAAATCCAATGAAACCATTTTCAAAGCTGATCAGTGATGGGAAAAACCTTAAATCCAAGATGGCGTCCAAAATGGCCCCCAAAATGGCCGCCATGGGCATAAAATTGCTACTAAATTGTCAATAAATACCGTGCATGTGTGATATATATAAATATATGTGTCAATGTCTATGTGTTGGCGGTCAACAAATCCACTGATATCATTTTCAAAGTTGATCAGTGATGGAAAAGCCTTAAATTCAAGATGGCGTCCAAAATGGCCCCCAAAATGGCCGCCATGGGCATAAATTTGCTACTAAATTGTCAATAAATGCTGTGCTTGTGTGATGTATGTGTCGATTTTTATGTTTTGGAGGTCAACAAATCACCTGATATCATTTTCAGAGTTGACTAGTGATGGTAAGGCCTTAAATCCAAGATGGCGTCCAAAATGCCCCTCCCCCCCCCAAATGGCCACCATGGGCGTGTATTTGTTTTAAAACAGGCAATAAATGGACTACATTTGTAGTGTTTGTGTTTATTCCTATGTTTTGGAGGTCATGCCCAATCCTTCAAATAGTGTCTACCTGAAAAGTTGTCCCGTGTGTAGTGATCAGAATTATTGACCATCTTGTGCATAACATGAATAAAAATATGCTTTGGTAATTTAGAAAGTAATAAATTAATCGACTCTCACAATGATCACCATTTCCTCTAGAACGTACTTTCAATTAAAATGCCTTCAAGTTAGGGTAAATCGAAAACATCAACGAAAGTTCGTTCACTGAAGTAGCATTTACCATAGATAAACTATGCTTCCTCTTCGTCCTCCAATACTGTCTTGTTGAAAGGATTTTCGCAGGTATCAAGTTGACAGGGTCCACAGACGCTGTGGCATGGCAGACCGTATCCCCTACATCTACAGCGACTTGTTCTACAGCCAGTTGTGCAGTTGCATCGGATCATCTTCAACAACTTTTCTGGAGCAGCGTCCTTGTCTGACATGACTGGAACTAGTTTATTGTCCTCCAGTTTCCAACCCCAGTCTGTTGCCTTTAAGTTTCCGTTCCTCCCCATCCAGACCATGATCTGATAGTATACTCTCAGAAAGTGAAACCTTGTTGAAGACGCTGTTGGTGGCAGACGTTCTGGGGTGACAAACGACTTAGCTGAAGCCAGTTTCTTCACAAAGACATTATATCGCAACTTGGCGAGGGAATCACAGGGATGTCCTCCAAATAATACTTTCATGGCATTGTTGCCGTTTTCCACGACCATGTCTCTTGTTTGGTTGGGGACAAGGAAGGTGTTTGCACAAATCTTGATTGCTGAATCCCCCTTTGCCAGTTTCTGAAACGCTGACTTTTTTCCAATTCCAAATACTCGAGATGTCGAGTCACACCCAGTGAAGGCATGAAGGAAGAGAAGGTGTGGGCATAGCTCTTCACCCAATGATACTTTCAGCTGGTTGATATTGTGCACCTTCCAGTTCCTGGATGAATTGTCAGAACGAAAATACAGTTCTTTGCTGTCGACGCTAGCGTAATGCAATAATGCACCAACAGATCTGTATCTTCTCCAATCAGGGTAGTTGATTGTTGGTATGACAATGCTCACTGCCGCTTTTACTATGTCTACATCAGCATCCCCTGGTGCATGAATTACCTTCAAGCCAATTTTCTTCATTTCCTCACTGATGAGGTTGATGAGCTGTTGCTTGTTGGAGCTCCTGGACAGGAACTCATCCTTTTTGCGAGAGAATTCTATTCCAGGTGTGGAGCTGACTTCGGGATGAACAATATGGCCACAGCGCTTGTGTGTATTGTCCTTAATAGATGGTCCATCATCATAACCATCAAAAATCCATAGTGACGAATAGTGAAGTCAGCATACGACTTGGCTATCACATTGAAACTGTCCCCGGCTGTCCATGACAAACGATGCAGCAAGGAGCCACCATCAAGAACATAGTGCTCAGTTTGGGGAACAGAGTCAGACACGGTATCATTTGACGCTTTGGCAGAATGGTCTCTGATAGCTTGAACTAACTGAGGTTTGTCAGCCTTTCTGAAAATACCTATACCCTCAAACAGGGCAGGGGGAAATGGGCTCAGCTCATAGCCCATGACATCTTCCAACGAAATGTCTCCTGTTTTTGACACAACAAGAAATCTTTGAAAGAGTAGAGCAGGGTCAATTGCTCTGTCTGGACCAAGTTTGACTGAAGATACATCTCCAAGTGTTTTGGCTCTGTCTTTTCGTTTGAAGGAAGATGTGAAAGCGGGTTTATTGACCATACTTTCCATAATCTTCTCTCCAACAGACTTATGCTCGTGGACATTCACATCCGATGCGGCCACCACTCCAGTCACAAAATTTTTTAGTGAGGGATCTGGAGAAAGCGGAGAGCATTCACTGAGTTTTGAACTGATTTTGGCTAGGTCAGAAGCATCTCTTTCCATCCTTGCGCCACTAGATTCCTTGTGTTGTTCACTAGTCGTGTACAAAAGATCAGTGAATTCATGCATCGCACTGTTATATTCCGACGTGACCGGCATTGACATTGTCCATAGAGACCGTTGTTCTTCACCCATCCCACTTCCGCGTGTTAGGCCACCTGTGCTCTTCAGGGATCTCATCAAGGTCTGTTCGATAACAAGATCAGGGCTTAGACCCGCCCAGAACTTATTACTCCGTCGGATGACATGGAATCCATCTGCAAACTTGCGAAAGACATCTGGATGATTCTGTTCTAGCTCTCTCATTTCTTGAAGATACAAGTAAGAAGACTTCAAGTAGTTGTAATGGCCAGCTGCAGCAAATATTGGCAGACATTCAGTTACAGCATGTAGGTGCATTGGCCAAGATCCTTTTCGATCTGCCATGATCAACTTTCTTGCGACCCCTAACATTGTCTGATAATTTAACCACAACTGACTTGTCTTGGATCTTGTTCAAAGTTTTATCTTCCGTTTGTCCATTTGTTTTCTGATTGTAACCATTGCCTCAGATGTCACGACATTCTCAAGCGTTGTCTCACCATCCAACACCTTAGAGTACATATCCTCTGACTGAGCCACAAGTGATGCAAACTCAGTACTCTCATTCATCATTTCAGATACAACCATTCGATTAAGGCACTTGTCTACCAGCAAATGTCCTCTGAACGCTCTTTGAACTGCCTTTCCAGTCATCATATGCACCACTGCATTCTCACCATACACGACCTCTAGAACCTTGCTGAGGCCTGTTCCTTGCATGAGTGTTCCTATGGCACCGAGCAAGTTCATGAACATATGAAAACAGCCAAGCAGTAACAAGTTTTTGAAGCAACAATGAACACAGGGACAAAGAATTTGTTGTTATACGACAAAAGATCGCACAAACTTGAAACTGAAATGTATAATCAATAGCCGAGTTAGTAGTCATAAAGTAAGGAAAATGCACATAAGTGGGATACCATATCAGAATTTCAAGTTTTGTTACACTAGCACTTGGTAAGAAATGATTTTGGTCTATATTTTTGGCCTATATTTTGGACTATACAGCTGACCTCCACAATAACGGATTAAATCCAATCCAAACATTGGAAGTATCAGATACGTATTGGGTATTTTGAGTATAACGAATTATTGGCTGTTTCATAGAAATTTTAACCCCATGGTGGCCATTTTGGATGTCATCGTAGATGCCATTCCTGGTTTTAGAGACTTTCCCTTCACTAATCTGCGTGACAAAATATTTTTATTTGATTTGTTGACCTTCAAAATATAGAAACTGACACAAACATATCACAAATACACGGCATTTATTGACAATTTAATAGCAATTTTATGCCCATGGCCGCCAATTTGGGGGCCATTTTGGACACCATCTTGGATTTAAGGCTTTCCCATCACTAATCAACTTTGAAAATGATATCAGTGGATTTGTCGACCTCCAAAACATAGAAATCGGCACATACATCACACATGTTCGGCATTTATTGACAATTTAATAGCAATTTTATGCCCATGGCCGCCATTTTGGGGGACATTTTGGACACCATCTTGGATTTAAGGCTTTCCCATCACTAATCAACTTTGAAAATGATATCAGTAGATTTGTCGACCTCCAAAACATAGAAATCGGCACATACATCACACATGTTCGGCATTTATTGACAATTTAATAGCAATTTTATGCCCATGGCCGCCATCTTGGATTTAAGGCTTTCCCATCACTGATCAACTTTGAAAATGATTTCAATAGATTTGTTGACCTCCGAAACATAGAAATTGACACAAAAATCGCAAATATAGGCCAACTAGTGCCCATTCTATGGCAATTTAAACCCACGGCGGCCATTTTGGACGCCATCTTGAAAACAGGCCCTTTCCGGTAGGTGGATTTGAGTAGATTTTTAGTATGTTATTTTGGAGGTCAAACCCTACCCAAAACCGTTAAAAAACCTTTTGTATCAATTTTTTTGGGGTGAGGCTATTTTTTGATGTAGATTTACCCGACTAGTAGCAAACCTTAGAAGGCAAAAAGTGGTGTACTACTTCTTAAAAAGAGATTAGAATGCCTTTAAATTGTAATGGAATTATTGTGGTAATGAACAGGGGAGTTTAACTTCATGTGATAATCATGTGTGGACCATAGTTACAGTATATAATTAATGTTATGAGAATGCACATATTCTGACTTTCGAAATGCAGACTGTATATTCAGTTTTGTCACCCAGATAATGCCTAATATTGCAGTGATGGTGGAAAAAAAAAATCCTCCCTGTGCAGTTTATAAAGTTGACATGGAATTTCTGAGGTGTTTTCCAGATACTACACAAACATGAAGTTCAGAGCGGATTGGTGGAAGTTACTGTATCTTACCACTTCAGAGTCATTATTTCCCTCCTTCAAATATATATGGCACACTCAATTCTGAAAGCAATTAAAGGTAAATCAGAGGTACTTTATTAACAGAGGTATTTTTTTTTTTGGGGGGGGAGGGAATTTTCAGTGGTACAGTTGTATAACAATTTATATGCGGGTGGCATTATGTCGGATTTTGATGAAACCGTGCTCCTATTGATAGAGCCAATTGATTTTCGGGTCGACAGCAAAGGGTGATTCCTCCCTTTAATTGCCAATGATTGATCAGTTGCCAGAAACGTGCATTCCTGGTGTAAACTCACTGGCCAGTGATGGCCGGTGGGCCGATACTTTGGCAGGTGTATTCACCGTCGGCTCGGACCACTTCACTTCTAATCCTTTCATCTCATCAGGCTATGATCAGGGACATCAATTACCACACCTTTCATTTTTCTCTTTCTATTTTTTTTTTCAGGCATTGTTTTTAACCTCCCCCCCCCCCCCCCCATGCTGGTTTTTATTTGTTGCTCAACTTAACTAATTCACTGCTACTGTTGTGTGTGTCGCACTTGCGGCAATGTGCCGTTGCATTGCTGGATAAATTACAAATAGAGCAGGCTCTAATCACTTTCAAATTTAAATGGACCGCTCATCATCGCCGGGGCCCGGGGAGCGAGACAACGACAAATTGTGTGTGTTTCGAGAGCTGTAATCAATGAAATTAGGAGGGTGCTGCTCGGCTAATTGCTGGGATATAAGGCTGTAATAATGAGCATTCATGAGCTGATCCAAGGCCAGTGCTGAATGGGAGTAATATATTCTCTCTCACTCTCTTTCTCTCTATGTATTATCTCTCTCTCTCTCTATATATATATGTATATATCTCTCTATATGTATGTATCTCTCTATCTCTCAAAATATATGTATATATATCTCTATCTCTCACTAGTGATCTCTCAGTCATCACATATCAAACATTCAGCAAGCAGTATGTAATCAAGATTTTTGATATGATTGCTTTCTTTTCTTTCATATTTGTCTGTCATTGTGAGATTTCCTCCCTTCGTTGCCATCTTCACTTCTTTATTGTTTCCATTTCATTTCATGTCATTTATGAAGTTTTCCACACAAATCACATTTGTAGCATTGGTCTAGAGATCAATGAGCAGTAAAAAATACTTGAAAATTCAGTGTATATAAAATGATCATGAAATAGTATTTCAATTAGTATTTCATGATACAGAATGGATTTGAATCATTCAATAGAGTATGTCATATTCAAATCGGGAAATTAAACAATGTGCGGGGGAACCTAAAGAAAGCAGATGCTTGTGGTACCTAGCTCCTAAGAAAAGAAGGTCAACACACTCACAAACGCATATAGGTTTATATATATAATTTTGATGCTATTGAAGTACATGTAGCCTCGTATGAGCATTGAAGTAATTTTTGTATAAATGCAGTGAAAAGTGTGGGATTGAAGACGACTGATCACTCTGTCTAGAATAAAGTAGTAGTTCAGACTGTGACTGAGGTATTTTGTCTCCCAGTAGTATATAAAGTGCAATTTCAGTGCGAGGGCAGGTGAAAAATAAATGCACATATATACCGTAATTCTGTTGAGCTTTCCAAAAATACTCTAGTGTGTGTGTGCTCAATGTTTAGAGTCACCCCTTAGAGGGAAAAAAAAAAAAAAACAGAAAGGAGAAATGTAATCAATCACTATTAACCAGCTGTACATTCGTGAATATTTTATCTGCATTCCTGGAGAGTTAATTTCAAATTCTTGAGCTGCATGTGTCTTGCAAAAGTGTGTATGTATGTGTGTGTGTGTGTGTGTGTGTGTGTGTGTGCGCGTGTGTATTCAGCTCTGTCTGGATCAGTGAGATATGGATGCATTATTTTCTAGCGTACCACAGAATTTGGATACCCTCAGAATTTTCAGTGCCTCAAGAGTTTTTTTTTTTTTTTTTTTTCTAGTATCGCCTGCTCCCTGCGTTGTAGCTCTCTTTTACCGCACAAAGCTAGACGCCATTTAGGTCCAAATGAAATGATCATCGGCTTGTTATCGTGCAACAAATCTATGTGTGCGTCAAAATGAGCGCCCGGGGGGCATCCAATTAAAGTGCAATTAATCCGGCAGCTCTGATCCATTGGTTGCTCACTCTCAAACATGAATTGGGATAAGCTATGGTGGGGGGAAAAAATGTAGCTTGAGCACGGTTAGGGATGTAGTCTTGTAGAGAGTAATCAATGTGATGGAAAATGTGGTTACCTGTAGATTCTGAAATCGACACCATGCGTTCCTGTTCACGAGCCACTATCCCGTGGCTCCTTTTGAGTAGGTTTTTTTTTTTTTTTTTTTTTTGCGATGATGATGGCCGATTTTAACTACATGTTGCAAGTGCATTGTGGGATAGCCCTCCATTATCCATTAAAGGTCAGTGCCGTGGGCAAGTGCTATGATGTTCCATCATCCGCTTTCGTTGAAGCAGAGCAAGTTTGCTAATGTGAAACTTCCTAATGGTAATGCGCGGTATGCCGATATTCTCCCCCCATACATAAAAAAGAATACGCCATGCGGGCATGTTTTATTCATCGCCATGGTATTCTGAATATTTTTACATGTAATCCAAATCTAATTCTCTCACTTAAAAGCATGCAAAGTGTTTTGTTAGACAGGGGAATTCATGGTGCCGTACTCCATGGCAAGAGGGACCGAAAGATATATCAGAACGCAAGCACAAAGAGAATGACAATAGGATGGTCCATGTCAGAATCCATTTTTTTTTTTCTTGTTAGTGGTCAGGAGAAATGCTTGACATTGTTTTGTACAAATTCAAAGTCGATAGGTCTGTGTGTTATGTCTATCCAAAATTTGTGTTTAAAAAAGTGAAGTTTTCCTGCATAGTGCTCTTTAAACAAATCTCATCTGCGTACCCAGAGAATGGAATCGGCAGTGAATTTTTCACACCTGCTGAATAATGAATATGGAAAACACACATTGACCATAACACTGTTTAGAGCAGGTTGATTTAACTTGGTTTTTATTTTAGAAAGTGCTGTCTGGTTGTCATAAGTGTTGTCGTATGTTTATTGGATGAATGTATTAGCATACATTTGTGCAGTTTGTGAATATTTCTTTTATATCGCGTATAATGTATATGAATAAATTCTTAGTGAAAGAATGAGAAGCTCCATTTTGTTTTTATCTTTTTTTATTTTGAAACAAAAAAAAAATGTGGTAAACCATTTTCTGTGTTTTTGTCTTGGTAATTTGAATTTGAATTGCTTCATGAACTTGTTATTTTTGAAAGCTTTTTTTTTTCTTTGAAAAAAAAAATGCTTGCCCATGATACATGATGTAGGTGCAAAGATGGCATGTGTACATCCCCCCCCCCAAAAAAAGAAAGAAAAAGAATCCACCTTGTCCCTGGAATGCTGTGAAAATTTCTTGTAAGAGAGTAGAGAGTGTCCCCACCAATTTCTCCACGCATCGCGCTGCACTAAGGAGCAGAGCAGAGGTGTCACGGAAGGTGAGTTGAACGGCAGGCGGGACCCAGGTGTGGAAGCCATTTAATAGCTGAGGAGAAGTTCGTCAGGGAAACAGTTCGCGAACAGGCACCCAGGTCACTTGGGGCACCTTAGTTGATGAACGTGCTGCCGTCTGTGATTGAGTATTAACTCTTTGCGTGCCATGGTGTAAAGCCCCCGGTGTGTGCCACATTATTCTGAGGTCTACAGCAGTGCATGAGCACTTTGGAAAACGTGATATTTTCCAGAGCCATGTAACTTTTTAGAGAAGCAGTTATGCTAGAGATGCGGTACAGGAAAGTTGTAGTGAAAATGTATTGTAGCAAGCTGTGCCGGGATGCAGATACCACAGCCAAGGCTAGTTTTCTTGCCAATAGCTAGTATTCAAAGCATATCCCCAAGACAGACTGCAAAATTGTATTCTTGGTCAACTCTACGATACTCTACAATAGGTCTCTTTGTTGTGACTTTTGGAATACACAAACATTATGCAGGTATCTGGACCTCATTTTAACCCCCCCCCCCCCCATCTTCATGTAAATAGTAGTTCAAAATAGACGGGGGAAATATATATTTTTAGAGAAACTGGCTGGTATATTGTTCCAACATTTCAACTACTTTGCATGTGCTGTAACAATAATAAAAATGTACCCAAGAGATGACGTTTGGGATAATTCAGGGAACCATACCTTTGTTCTTATGGGGAGCCTAAAGTTGCTGAGAATTTGACAAAAATAACAACACAAAACATGGTTTTAAGAATATCTTTAGTAAAAAAATCAATGACAGAGTTGTGAATAAGAACCAATACACTCTCACTTCATTTGCATATATGTGACTGAAAGTGGTATTGCTGTTCTGGAAACATGAAATTCTAAAATTCTATGACTATTCTGTGTGTGTTTTTGTGTGTTTGTCTTGTTTTGTTTTGTTTTTCCTCCTCTTTTGAAAGTCAACCCTGAGAACGGAGTGACACGTCACGTGAAGACAGTAAAGTTGCACAGTCCTCTTTTGCGGGAAGTTTATACTTAAAAAGACTGCTCAAAAAGAACACGGTACACACGCCACCCTCCTCTTCTTGAGGGAGCGGACGAGGATGGCTCATGGAGCACGTCCCAGATTATGAAGGGGCTTGATGACCAGTATAAACAGTTGACACAAAGTGATCCTCTTAAATCCCCAAGATAGAGCCGTATTTGACAGTATCCCTTGCAGGAGGCATCAACCAAGGGAAGGAGAAAGAGGGTTGAAAAATCACTCCGAAAAGTGGGGAGACAGAATTTAAAAGAGAAAGTGGAAAGGGGGGGGGGGGAAGGGGAGAACTTTGTAAGCTTAGAGCCACGCCTCACTTATGAAAAGTGCTACCATTTCCTTTTTCCATCAAAGGTAAATGCTTTCGCAGAATGGAAGGGATGAGCATCCGACCTGGTGATTGCCGCAGTCACCGCATCATCCATCCTGCCCGTCGCCGTGGCAACGGAGGATGGCTGTTAGTCATAACCAGGGACTCGGGAGTATTTTATCTTTAGAACAAGTTTGCGAAGAGTAATGATGCATCCTGGATATTGTTGTTGTTGTTCAATTTGTAATACCATAAGGCTACATTCTCATACAGTTGCCACATTATGATTTAGATATTTCAATTGTTATTTCAGCCACTTTATGATATCCTATGATGCAACAACATCTTTTTTTTTTTTGTTGTTGTTGACAAAGCCACATTCACACATAGATGAAAACAAATAGAAAATTCGGATGCTGTTTATATGAGAATATATAGTTTGATAATAGTTGAAATATAATATGATACTAGAAACAAGAGAAAATAGTTGAAATGTAATATAATAATTGAAATAAAATACAATAGTGGAATATAATACAATAGTTGAAATACAATACAATAGTTGAAACGCATACAAAGAGGTATAATATTTCTCTTTGTCTATTTGAAAGTCTATCTCTCTTGCTTGTGTATCAGATCTTCAGCTAAAGAGGCAGTCTGTTTTGTCTACTACACTGTGTATAATCTTGCCTATTCAGAGAGGTGTGCATTACATTAAAGATTACTTTGCCATTTATCTGTAAGTGAAGACATGAAGGGTAAGTGAAGACATGAAGGGGCACTGAAAATGCACATTGAAGTTTTTCCACTTATAGTTTGCAGGAGCAATGTAAGTTTTCCAAAAATGCAGGCTCTGTGATTGGTCGAAAGTCAACTGTGCCGACATTTATCTACAGTGTACATGAAATCAGACATGTAGTTGTGAAAAAAAAAAATATATATATATATAATGCACTGATGCCTTTTAATATGCTGCTCGATCATTTTGCAAATGAATTATAATGAGCATGTTTAGTTCTCTTCTTGGAAATAGGTCAGATTATCTAGGAATATCCTTCAAGCTATGCAGATTACAAAGGCACACCCAGAATCACTCAAAACTTGATAGAAACTACACTGGATTGATGACTTGCCTAAATTGACTTAAGAAAGGGGGGGGGGTTGCAATTCAAGATCACTTCTAGATTCACAAAAATAAGTGGATCAGCATGAAATGCATTCGTAAACTTGTTCCTTTTGTCAATCTGGAAGATCCCATTATGTCCTCTTTCATTCAATTCAATTCAACTCAATAGTTCGTTTATTTCCATCATCAAAAAGAAAAGAAAAAGTTGACACAATCCAAAGTGATACAATTTTTTTCATTTTTCTTACACTCGTCTGATTAAAGTTTTTTTTTTTTCAAATACAATATAAAGTATATGCACAAATGTTGTCATAAAAAAGAAACAATGCACTTTGCCATGGCAACAAAAATAGTAAATAATCACAATGATGGAAAACAGTGTTCCAGTGAAAACGTTCATCATGTGTGCTGTTTTTGTTGTTTTCCATAAACTTCAGAGACTTTTTGATGAAGGGATGTTGTTTAAGTTTACCCCTAGTCATTCCATGCAAGCATGGTTGTGGTACTTACAAGCCCACCCAGTACACTGCTGATTTCACTTACGTATGCCTGCCATGTGCTTCTATGTTGATATTGTGTGATATCACCACAAATACTGGCAGAATCCTTCAATATTAGTCATCATTCTGTGGTGGCTTGGATTGGTTTCTTCCATGTATGGTTTGCCCTGAGAGTCTTGGGCTATTTTTTCTTTGTCATTTATGCAACATGGTTCACAAGAGGGATGTATGTGCAAAGATTTTGCAAATATTCCACAGAACTCTGATCAACAATGTGAAAAGAGGTCTTGCACAACATGATCACTGTATTTAATTCTTCAAGACAAGCAAATAATAGCAGGCGCAAAACCAGCAAATATATGCAAGTCAGGTTGTTGTATCAAAAAGGAAAAATGGGACGGAGCCTGTCTCTCTATGAAAGCCTACTGCACAGAAGCCAAGCTACTTGAGCCAAGGTGAATTTGTTACAAGGTGTCGTGGAACTCAAGCTTGCAGGTGGTAATTGAATGTTAATCAGAAGTGTAACCTTCTTCCTCCCCCATGCCCTCTTCCCCCCCCCCCCACACCCACCCCTCCCCATGCCCTCCCCACGCCCTCTCTTCCACACCCCCTCCTCCACACCCCCACCCCGCCTGGAGTTCCTGTGGCAGTACATGAAGGGGGTTTTCTTTCCCCCCCTTCTCGCCAACAGGGTCAGGAAATGAAGAAGTCCTGATCTGCGAACAGGGGCTTGCTTAGCTAGTCTTCCTTTCTAGGTCCCGGTGAATCACTGAAATAGCAACTAGACCATGGTGTGGTGAAAGCTAATGCCGAGTTTCCCACTGAGAAGCTATTTTGCAAGTCTGATTTGTGATTAAATGCAATGTCTTCACACTATCTGTCAATCTGTGAATAATCGTTAGGTTGTTTATTTGTTTTTTTTCATTTGTGACATTTGTTTGCACTCAAACTTTAAGTGAATCTGGACTTTGTTTCATGCAACATACTTTAACTTTTCCGGGGCATACATGTATGTGGTTAATAAAACTAGTGATACAAGGTGTATATGCCCGTAAACTTAAGAAAGAAAAGCTATGTGGACTTGTTGCATAACTATTGTTCAAGATTTGATTGATATAAACTATAAAAGTGCTTCATGGTAGATGCAATGCAGAATTGTCAGTGTAACTTTTGACATTACAAACAATGACTTCCATATTATATGTTACAATGATGATTAACTTTTCTGGATTTGCTGACAGCTGTTCAGTGAAATCTCGCTCCCCCATGCCAGACCTTGTTTTCATTTTGGCTTGAGTTCATGCATGCCACATGGTAAATTTTCGACCAGCAGGAGGATACAATCCAACTTGGTGTGAGTCTTCTCAGTTTTCTGGTGCCAGGTTCACAGTCCGGGTACGTCTTCATCCTTGTGAGACTGGCAATAAAGACTAGGTCCTTTCTGCACCAAGTTCTGCCGTCCCCACCCCCCATGCTTAGGGGAGGCTGTGACTTGGTATTCAGCAATGCCGTCCTATCAGGGGGCTCACACAGCTTCACTACCCTACCACAGGGGCGTGCTGTCTTCCTTTAGCGCAGTCCTATGCACAGGCCGAGCACTGAATCATCGTGGTCTAGTTACAGTGCAGAACTGTGCTCTGCATTCTACCAGTAATACTCCCGAAGAGCACTGCACTGGATGTACACTGTGTAGCAGGGCCCATCCTAAAAGCCGCTGCGTGGTCGAGTCTCATGCAGAACTCCTGCCTTTCGTACTCCGGACATTACGGGACTACCCTTATATCTCTTTTAACTTCCACTTCTTCTGTCAGTGAAATCTTCCGTGAGAGACGTTCCCGGAGCGTTTGGGTGAGTTGTTGACTTTGTAGAACTGCAGTAATCATGCCGCATTAAAAAACGGAATTTGGAAGGGCACAAGTAAGTCTCTCTTTTGTTTTTCTTGAGCATTTTGTACCCCTCTATGGCAAAGTTTGATGGAACTCTCTTAACACAATGCTTCTAAATTGTATTTGTAGTTTTATATTGTTCTTAGAACAGTCATGCTACTGTATGATTAAAATAATAGAAAATAACGAGTGCTTATGAAAGAAGTGGTTCTGAAAGGTGTGATTATGAAATGGTTTTAGGCATGCGTGTTTACTGAGACGTACCTGTGCGAGTGTACCCGCCGTACATTCGTCTCTTTCAGCAGCGACAAGTATGTTGAAGAAGATCATGTTTGGGGTTTTAGGCCAACTGATTTGGAAAGTATTTTGATGAAAATGATTTGGTGTATCCAAAAAACCGTTGATGGAAGCGCGCCATATGTAAGTACAGGTATACTTATTAACCTGTTGAGGATGGGCTGATTTTGCTGTAACACACATTTCCCATAGACACCTGCCCCAGTATAATCTGGATTTGTACTCAACAGGTTAAAGGGGAATAGCTTGATGAAGGAATCCATTATTGAGGTTCAATACCTGTGCTCCTTCCCTGTAGATGGAATTATGATTGCTGTCTTCAGAATATTCGTAAGGATTTTTAATGGAGTAATATCGAATTTCAATTTCTTGTCAGTCCAGCACCACCAATATGCTTGCTGAGAGTGCTATTTTCTTTGTCGGGCCTTTACAGAATAGATATGTCTGTTAGAGAAAACCTCCAGCTTGAATGGTTTCATCTGAACTGGCACAAATTTTTATGTATGATAGAATATCACCTCTGAAATGTCCTTGCACATGTAGATAGTTATCCGTGATTTTATGATGGAATATTCATTGTATGAGGAAGAGGATTTTCATTTCCTACAGTATCTGGTGACCTGTGGAGATGATTTGTTTACCCTTGGCCATGTTTTAAAATATGCAGACAAGGGTTGTGATTTTTCTTTGCTGCTGTTGCTAAGATTCAGACACAAAATGTCCTACTTTTTTAAACCAGATAATTTTGAGAAGACTCAATGTGCAACTAAATACAAGGACTGCTGCCTTTCATTTGTGGAGTGCATATTCTGCAGTCTTCAGTCTGTGCTCTCACAAATATGTGGTGTTCAAAAGTTGTGAGTTGTTTGTGAAGAAATTTGCCCCCCCCCCAAAAAAAAAGAAAAAACAAAACAAAAACAAAACGAGAGAAAGATTAAGTAAAAGAAGATACATTTGAAAGTTTGCACCAAGGCATGAGACAATTAGTGCAGGTCTCAATGGTATTTGACAAATCTTTTATTTTTTCCCCCTAGCTTTGACTATTCTTTTTCTTTCTTTTTTAGTATGTTGATTTGATTTCCAACTAACAGATTGTACTTGGAGACATTGCCTGTGTGCAGCACTGTCTGTCTCATAAGGGATTCAAATCTCGAAACAATTAAAAATAACCTTTTTTTTTTCCACTCAATAAATTCAAAGTGGAATTTGTGGTGTATGATGTTACTCTACCTCCAGGTACTTAGAGGAGGAAATACTGTTTGATATTGTCCACTTAAGAAGAAGAAAAAAAAAATATGTTAGTGATCGCTGTAACGAATCTCTAGCGGAGATCATGGCATTATGGCGGTGATCCATCTGGGCTGCCTGGCGGGGACCACTTTCTCCCGAATTTCGATGCCCTCGTCAGACGAGTTGATGTTACTTGAGGTTGATGGTGCAAGTTTTTTAGTGTGTGTGTGTGTGTGTGTTTTTTTTTATATCATCTTGTCTTTGTGGGTGAACGTAAACCTGGATTTGAATTGAATTGCACGGAGATGACTTTATCAAACTATGCCTCGACACTTGTCTAGTTTGTCTGCATCTGATGGAGTAATGAGCCATATAAGTTCTCCTTCCTCCAAAGTTGAAAAAGATTGTTTTCTTGATGTTGTCAAATGTTTTAAGAACAATAAACCCAAAGTTAGACAAAGCTTTTATTCTTCTTTGCAGTAGTCATCGTGCCTAGGTCTGATATCTTCATTAACCCGTTGAGGACGGACTGATTTTGCTACAATAGTACAAACACGCATTTCCCAGAGACACCTGCCTGAGTATACTCAGAACTCATCCTCAACGGGTTAATTAAATGGTGTATGATATGTAGGTAAGGTTACCTCAGATAATGCTGAAACTCTTTCAAACTTGCTGACCAAAATCATATATGTATTTAAAGTGACAAATAAAGTTACCCACAGTACATTGTCCCATACATCCATATTAGTGTTATCAAACTCATTTGTGTACGTAGTTTTCTTGATTCATGTTTACCACCAGGTATCCATGTTGGCTGCATTCCCTATATTGTGGGGATTTATGAATGATTTGTATGTGCTTAAAGGGATGGTACATGCTCTTTCATATTTTACAAGAGGTTTCTCATTGTCTCACCAAAATAAGTTAGAAACCTGAAATTAGGTCTCAACCAAAACTATATGATCCCTTTAAAGTCCCTTGCGAACATTTGCAGATGAAAAAAGCAAACAAACAAACAAACTCAGCTTCAGTACTTTAAATAGTTCTAAAATGTGAGTTTGGGATGAAAATAACCAACATGAAAATGTTCATCACTGTGATCAATGTAAAGTATTGTTAAATATACAAAATGTAAACAATAGTTTAACCTGTTGAGGACGGTTTGATATTGCTACAACACGTATTTCCCCATAGACACCTGTCCGAGTATACTCGGGACTTGTCCTTAATGGGTTAATTTAGTTGAACCGTGTCTAGAATAAACCATGGTGACAGTTTAGTGAGAAAATTAGTGATATCTCTGTGGCATAATTGCAAAATGTATGGTAGGGTATTTTATGATACAACTGAACTATAGATATATATGCATCAAATGTGATCATTCAGGCATTTTTTAAATCACTGCTCCCATTGTTAAACAGTTGTTTTAAAACAAATAGCAGAGCATTGTCAATGGCAAGGTAGCAAAACTGCTTACAGTGTGGACTCATTAATGCATTGACTTTTTTTTTTTTTAAATCTGTGCTAGGCCTTTTCTTTTGTATGTATGCATGGGTATGAGTGTTTTGTGTTGTCCAAATTTGCACAAGATTCATAAGATAAAGAACAATGTGACCATTGAATAGAAAATGAGTATGAATAGGGCGAGTTGGATTTAAAGAAAAGAGGAGGGAGGAGGTAAATCAAAAGTAACAGACAACATACTGTTCTCTTCCCTTTTTGTGAATGGATAAACTTTCCCCCATTCTACTCAAGTGAAAGTCATTGACATGGTTGTCATGGCGACTGCTCTCTTTTGAGAGCTATGCATCATTTATGGCCTGTCTCCGGGGACATTAAAGTATGCATCTGAAACTTCTTTGTCCAGGAAAGAGTATGCATGTTTTGCTGATAGAGTGGAGGGGGGGGGGGGTGGGGGGGGGGGGGGTGGGGGGGGGAGAGAAATGGGGAGAAATCTTAAAGAGGTGAAGGTGGTGGTGGACACTGTAGGGAGGACAAGTGAATCTTCCATTCATTCTGTAGCCAGGTGAAACTTAAGGAGCGAGTGGATTTCAAGCCCGAGTGCTCGTTGTTACGCATCATTCATGTTCTGCATTTTTAACGAGTGAAAGCAGATATGGAAACTCCCGCGACGGCACCTTTGGGTCGGGCGCACCGAGTTGTGCTATGTGACACCCGGAAGAAGCCCGAGACATTTTCGTGTTTACCATGTGAATGAAAGTTTCCTGATTTTGTGGATTGAGTGTCGCTCAGATGTGTTCAATTCTGTTTACATTGGCCATGGTGTACAAAAAGAATAATGCCATTCTGCATATCATGGCTGAATTCCATGGCATTATGGAGTGATGGACGTCTTAATTGATTGATGTCATTATTTGCATTTCATATTTATGGGATATAGTCTGCTGAGAACCAGAAGGGCGCTATTGCGTTGTCCGATTTGAGTTACCGGATTTAGGGACCTACGTTTGTACACTGAGTAGGCCTAACTATGTCAAAGGTGTGAAAGTGATGTGTGGCAGTGTGGTAGCCTAACTTCCAGGCATCTTGGATATTTGCCTTTTGTCTTCCTTGAGCGCTTCTGTTGGAAAGGTCTCAGGAACATACCTTGTATCAGTTGGCTTTGAGAACAGTTGCCTAGCAACTTGCGATTTTGTGAGGTTTTTTTTTTGGTGGTCAACTCGTGATGTCTTAGCTTACGGTGTAAGGGGTCGTTCTGAAGGGGGGGGGGGAGTAGGGAAAGGGGGGGTTCTGCCGTAGTTGTGATTGATGGCCAATCACTCGAACTAGACAGGAAGACAACACATGTACTCCTTGGTCTCCTCAATCTCTATCTCACTCCCCCCCCCCCCTTCCTTCCCTCTTCCTCCCCCCCCCCCCTTTCCTTTTTCCTCTTTCGGCTTGGTGTGCTCTAATCTAGAGAAGACTGCTTTCATTGACCCAACTTTGCCTTCCTTCTGTCAGCCGTATTGATATCCCACCTCCGTGCATCCTGTTCCCCCGTAACTCCACTACCATCAAGTCATACCCTACCCTATCCATCCCCCCTCCTCCTTTTGTTTATCCGCAAATATGCAGGTTTTAAGTTCACTAGTGGGGACAGACGTGGATTTGCTTGAGTGACGTTGATCTGGGTTCGGCCATGACTCCTCGGCTTTGGCGGTGGACTTGTATCATCCAATTATTCTTTCCATTTTTCGAGGCTCGTTGCTAGGCGGGTTGCTAGGGCAAGTTCAAGGGCTTTTTGGTCTCATTTTGTGACCTTTCTATTCCATCTAATAGATACATGTGTCTCAAGTCATCCCTACAAGCACTTACATGGGATTATATACTGTTGGCATTCAAACAAAAGACCCCGCCCCCTCCTCCTTTTCCAACTGTTACTGTTCTCTGTTAAAAAACATTGGGAAAGCGGCCGTCTATGTTTATAGTCTAAGCCTATATATCTGATCTGATTTCCAGATGTAGGAGTGGGCTTGAAAGTGCAGGACACTGCCACCAAATAGGAAAGGTGTGTATCCTGAGATGTGAATGCAAGGTGCTAGGTGTGATCAGGATCTCCGCATTCTATCACTTCCTTGTGGGCTGAGCTGCTCTGATGCTTGTGATGGATCTTGTGTCAAATGCAAGAAGGGTTTACAGCTGTACAGTTATTCCACCTGAGAGCTATCTTTTTTTCATTTGTCTCTACTATTACACCTTTGTCTCATCTTATTCAAGAAGAGAATCAAAAGATGTATTGAAGACTGAGAGAAAAATAAATTGTCTTCTGTTTTTGAAACTACAATAGAGCTGTTCCTCGACACCAATTAATTGAAGGGAGGGATAAAAAAAAAAAAAAAACCTAATGCACTATGAAATAGTTACTGTCCTGGTACATTCATTGTTCGGTGTAGCTCAAAAGATAATTGATTACGAAGCTTAGGATCATGCAAAAAAAAAAAATGATGCAAAAAAAAAAATGATCAAAAAGCGTAGAGTATTATGTTATGCCATCACTTAATGTAAACTACTCTCCATGCTTGTTGTATTGACTATCAAAATAGATGGACATCTTCAATATAAATGACACAGTTATCCCTTGTCAATAATGAAAAAACGCTCTCGTGGTCAATGCTGCCTCCACACTCCAGTGCAGTCGATAATCTATAGTTTGAAGCCATTTATGGCCTGCTGCAGCCTGCATGAAACCATATTCATGGCGGATTCATCGATTAGTTACCGAGTGAGAGCGCACGCAGTCCTCGTCTCACTCTGAAAAGTACCGATGGGAATATATAAAAAAAAAAAATAAAAATAAAAGACTTCAGTTGAAGTAAATGGGGCATAGAAAATGCTACATCTTTACCTCCATGGGGAAATCCTATTATGTTTTGTTTGCGCCCGCATCATAATGATGTGTCCCTTTTTTTTTTTTCTTTTCCTGCCCGACTTCTAGAGAGATATGAACAGTTGACAAAGATAGCTTCGGCTTTTGTTGGATGAAAGGTCAGGGCTGGTATGTTTTCCTCCTGGATAATGCCACTCAAGCTGGTAGATGTGTATTTTTTTCCTACGGCCAGACTTTGACTTTTGAAGTCGCATGATCGATTGCCAGCAATGATGTTATGGTAAATGTTGGCCATTTCCACCCACTCTAGCCAAGGGCTGCCTCATCTCCATCTTCAAAAAAAAAAAGTCAGCTGACCCCTCTTCCGTTGTCCACTCCAACCGATATGTTCATCCATCAAAATCGGGATTCATTCCATGGCGGTCGTCTTCTTTTGCGCACATAGCGGCTCAACCGAGTCCCCATCAGAAACGAGCCCTTTTTTGTTTTTCCTCCCTGCAGGGCGATATGGACGAAACTCGTGGTATAAAGGTGGCATCTGATAAGATGGGTTGTCATGGCGATCCAACTTCCTACCTGATGAAGCCAACAATATCCAGTGACAAATCATGTGATCGTTGTCTTATGATGCCCGTTTCACTTTCATTATGTCTTACTATTTACATGCTAAACCTGTCAGGGATACAAATTTATTCTCTTACGTCATGGATCTAGAGTTACCCACCCGAAGTATCCAGAGAAATTGACAATCATGACATTGAAAATGACTAGGTCAAAGGTCAAGGTTGAATTTTCCTGAAAAAGAAAAAATC
Organism: Diadema setosum; assembly: GCF_964275005.1. Lineage (NCBI taxonomy): Eukaryota > Metazoa > Echinodermata > Echinoidea > Diadematoida > Diadematidae > Diadema > Diadema setosum. The sequence continues at coordinate 10,278,577 of NC_092686.1, forward strand.
CCACCATGACTCGGCTAGGAATGTCCAGTGATGTTACTGTGCATGAATGACTTAATTGCAGGCATAATGATGAAATTCAAAGATGCCCAAGACCAAGCTCAAATATGATGTGTCTATAACTTCAACTAACAATATCTGATATGGATATGACTTTGTAAGAAGGATATGCTGGCATAGAAATGAGATTTCAGGGATGATAGTTTCAAAATTCGATTTCATTTTAGTTGCTGAAGTCATTTTAATCCAGCCATAACTTGAGCCAGGTAGAGGAGAGTAAGAGTATTATTTGGTAATGAGGATTTAAAAAAAAAATAGAAAGAAAATGAATATGTGTGAAAGAAGATAAAAGTAAATTTCAAGGTCAAATTACTCTTTAAGGTCAAGGTTCATGAACATCATCTAAAGTCAGTAACACTCAACAGGTTCAAAATCTTGCATCAGATTGTAATTGATTATAAGAGAGGGTAGAGGCACCTCAGTGGACGATTAACTTAAAGTCAAGGCGCCCTTTTTTTTGTGCTAGTATTTACCTTTAAATGAAGATGAGATGTGTATCTGTAGGTCTGTGTGTAGTGTGTTTATGCATGAGAGATGGAGAGAAAGAAATTTGAGAGTTTATGTGTCAGGAAAGAAAGAGAGATAGTGTGTGTGTGTGCCTGTATGTGTTTGTAAGAGATTAAAGAGAGAATGACAGATAGTGTGTGTGTATGTGTGTGTGAGTTGGAGGTAAAGGGAGAGAGCATATATGTGTGTGTGTGTGTGTGTGTTTCTGTTTGATTTGGCCAAGATAACATAAGCATGACATTTGGTGATGAGGGGCACAATGAGTCTCCCTGCTTCTATGGTTACATATCAAGAGCATCCCAACCTCCTTGACATTTTCTTCTTCCTCTTACTCCTCCTCCTCCTCCTCTTCTGTTTTGTTTCCCCGACTGCGATGAGAGAGGGGTACCTGGTCCCACGCAGTCTGGCTGAAGTGTAGAAGGCAACTTTTGGAAAGAGGAATCGTCAATTTCGTTTCATTTCATTTCATTTCTCAATTCTGCTCGGAAGTGAATACATGAATTGCTATCATGCCTAAGTTGTAATAGATACGGACGTATGAATATCAACCGATGTAACATATTTCGTGCGAACATGTTGGAATCGTGAATACCTAATTTGATGAGAGTATTGGGGCATGATTTGCATTGTAGAACATGCAAGCGGGAGTCTCTGCAGCTGCAGAGTTACAAACCACAATCATCAGTCCGATCACCGAGTTGATTGAACTCTAGAACTGTTTTATGGCATGCTTCTCTCTTGTGCATTGCAATGGCAAAGTTGCCGAAAAAATAATGAGAAACGTTGGTTATATCGTCGGCTGAAAACCACAAGGGCGCTATTGCATTTTTATTTTATTTTATTATTATTATTTTTTTTTTGGGGGGGGGGGTTATTGAGTTATTGGTATCATGTTGTTGAGTTTGATCTTCTCTACATCATGGTGTCAATTTTAAATCATTTTCATTTTTAGTAAAATATTAAAAATCAAAACCATGAGGGCACTGTTTAACCTGATATTTGGAACAGTGCTTACAAATCTACTCACTTTTGATTAAGTAAGCTGTTTATTTCATGAAAATTTATTGTTTTGTTTTTATTTATGCTCCAATCTTAGAATCCAATAGTGCCCTTCTGGTCCTCAGCTGACAATATGTCAAATGAAGCTGTGCACTGTGCACAGCTTTGTACCAAGTTTGCAACAGAGGCTTTTTTTATAATCTCTGGAGTTACAATACTACATTTACCTCAAAGATTAAACTCAGTTTTGTAATACTTCATAGAGAAAGCCTCATGTAATTTGATGCAGATGATGCTAAATTTAATTTGAAATACACTGCTGTGCATGAAGTATGAACTCTTCCATCTTTCATGTTATGAAGTACAGTATCAATTCATCTCATGCATGTAGTTAGAAAAAAGAAAAATTATTCAAAATATATCTTGAATAATGCAAAGATTTTGCATTCCTTCTAGCACATGTGATCTGTTTCTTTACGCATTCTGAAATTTGTTTGTGTCAGCGATTCAACCTTGGGATTTTTTAGTGCGTGATAGGTATTGAAACGGAAGCATTGTGAGGATGAACATTTTAAAGTATGTAATCAAATCATGCAAAACATTATGGTCTTACTTACCCGGGGTAGCCTCCTCATTGCATACTAGCATGGCTCTTCCAGAGGGCCCCCGCCATTATTATTGTATTGCCCCCAGCAGTGTTGGGTGTCCATTTTTTTAACCCTGGGTCAAGATCAGAGAGCGTCATTAGAAAAGACATCTTGTCCTCTTGATTGTCTGTTGTCTCAATACGTATGAAACAATTATTTGTTTGTTGTCATTGTTTCTTGTGTGTTTATGATGTAATGTATTTCTGTTGGGCAGGTCACCACAAGCTTTGTATTTCTTTTTTTTTTTTAGGTTCTGCCTTCCCTTGTTTAACTTCATAAATGCAATATGAAGAACACAATGGAAAATAAACATTTTTGCAAACTGAAACTTGAAACTAGCTTGGGTACTTACTAGCCCTTTAATTTTCTCTGGTTGAAAAAAAAAAAGATAACAGAAATAAATGTGAACGTAAAAAATACCCCCCCAAAAAAAATTTTAAAAAAAAATAAATAAAAAAAATAACAGGAATCATTCTTTATTGCAAACATCCCATGCTGGAGAGGCTACCACACCATCACTCTATACATACAATAGTGTAGGCCTACTCCAGATCTGAGAATAACTGGATTGAATTGTGATCATTTCTTTCACAACAATAACTTTTCATCATCCGAGTCTGAATCCTTACCCTGTGTCCCACCCCCTTTTCCCTCTCTCTTTGTTTAAAAAAGATAGAAAGCCCTGAACAGGTTTCAGCCTCGGTAAATATGAGGTATTTAAACATTCTGGCTTGTTTTGCAAAGCATCCTGGAATGTTAATTGTTGTCATAATTGTTCCCTAGGGACTAAGGAAAAACATTTTACTCTGCTTTTATTCTGCCTCTATGTAGAACTTGCTAGACTGAAAAAAAAGAGGAGTCTTTGTGCATTCTACCAGAGAAAAAGCATCTGCAGGTGTTTCTATTGATTGTTTGCCAGATAATATGGGAACACATGAGTTAAGTGAATAGTGCACCCCTCATTCTATGTTATATTTATACTATAAAAAGTTCTAGGAAGTCCACATTTTGTGAGTGTGAGCATTCTCTTTAGATCTGTTTTACGCCACATTTGAAATGAGACATTTTCTGAAAACAGTTTGGTCTGAGAGTGATCAAAAGTCAAAGTCGTATGAAATCAAGGTAGGCCATCACTTTTGTTTTATATAACACTCTCTCATATTTAGGAAGAATGCAGCTTGTATATAAAAATCCCCACCTTGTCTCTCTTGCTGTTATATCACTTGATACCTTTATTTTTCATAATTTATGATGTAATCTTTTATTCTTCTTTTGTCTGTACCTGAGCACCATATTGGAACAAAGCCAAAATTTGATGCACAGTTGATGAACTTTTCTGTGCTTTTGACAAAAACACCACCCCATAAAATATGACATAATTTGTGTACATATTTGTATTAATAATATTTACATTTATATAAAGATTTACAGATCACATATTATATCGTCTGTTGAGAATGAGAAGGGCGTTAAGTGGTCTTGAACACTATGGGTTTTGTGGCAACTTAACGCCCTTATCATTCTCAACAGACGATATGCAACTTTGCATGAGATAAGGAAACAGTGATTGACTTTTACATGCAAGAGGGGATGGAGAGGATGCACAGAGGATGATGAGAATGTTTGACTGCGATGACAAGTAGGAAGAAATTATGGAATGTATACAAAGAGGCGTCGATGATGAAGGAAAGAGTGGTGGGGTCGTGGGTATGCTCCATGTTTTTCTGTTTTGTTTTGTTTTTTGCCAGTGTGTCCTCGTGAGCGGCATACATTATGCATGGCAGTTATCATCGCGACCATCTCTTTCGATGATGGATGCTGATACCCAACCCTCGCAGTCGGCGGCCGATCGAGGGAGCGTAGCTCGTTGCCATCCACCAACAACGATGCAATCAATATTGCATCTATTCGTTTCTCGTTTCCCCATTTACCTGAGCAAAGCGTAGAGATTGCGTCTGTTACTTTTGTTTTTACGCCCTGATCGATGGACAGAGGTCGAGACAACTGGCAATGGATATGATTTCATTGGAGTAGCAGTATAGGCACAGCATTTAAGAGTTTGTATGAATGCTATTGACAGAGACGGAAGACCTGACATGGTCTGTCTGTCACTAGGTATGTTTGCACTGTTTCCTCTTTATAGATGGAAACCAACATTGCTTATAGTGTAAAGTACTCCTTTAAACTGAGATTATATTCGCCGGTAGCTTAGATTGTCTTGAAGTTTTAATAACCTGCTCAATGTGAAACTTGTGATGGCTGTGTGGTAGCAATTCCTGGGAGGCATTTCATGAAGCGTTTTGTCCGACAAATCTGCTCTCAGCCAATCAGATGCAAGGATTTCAGTAGCTTATAACAGTTTGTCAGAAGATAAAAAAATATCTAACAAAACCCTTCTTGAAATGCCCTCCCAAAAGGGGGATTACATACATTCACATTGGAATTACTGTGATAATAAATACTACAGTAATTTGCTGTCACTGCTCTCATTAGTGAAAAACCATGGTAGAATACCATGTTAACCCATTGAGGATGAGTCCGGAGTATACTCGGGCAAGTGTCTATGGGAAATGTGTGTTGTAGCAAAATCAGCCCATCCTCAACGGTTTAATTCACTTAGTGCCATCCTTACGAACGAGATAACATGGCATTTCTGGAAAGCATTACACATGCACCAGATCTCAAACGGGAAAAGACAAAAGTGTGTCAGGTTGTATGAGAAATGGACACCGTGGTATGATCGGTGATATTTCGTGACACAATTCACACTCAAATCCCACATGCATATTTCGTGCGAAGTTTTGATTACCAACTTAAATAATACCACGGTATTTCGCAATATATTTCTTTCTTTTTATACTATCGCTGTAATTTGCCCTGTGCCTTATGTCTGAACAGCATGCGGAGGCTTACCAATTTATTTATTTCTGTAACTGTTTCTTGCTGTGCCTCGTTAGCTATGCTTCATCGTATGAGGAATATGAGGAATTGAACTGCATTCTTCTGTCCTGATGCCTCATATTTATTTTTTTTTTAATAGTAATGCAGTCCATGGAAATTTTTATCAAGGATAGCTTGTCAGAATCGCTACTCTGTTCCACCCTCAAAATACAAGACATTAACATCTTGAGTCATCTCATCTTCTCGATTTGTCCATGGACAAAGCAGTACGCACCTGACTCACTTTATAACCCATTGAATCATCATCTTTTCTTCTAATGTTTGGAGGCCTCCCCCCCCCCCCAGTTATGGCCGACATGTGTGCGATATAAATCAAAATGCTAATTGTTATTATTGCATCCCTTTGCTTGGCTTATATGTCAGTGATAGTTGCAGTTTATCAAACCTTTCCAAGGAAAGAAAAAGAAAGTAGTTCATGAGAAATTGATCATTATCTTCCTAAAAAAAAGAAAAAAAAAAACAACCTCCAAAACTGTGAGTTTCCTTCGTCCTTTTGTAGGTTGTGGGTGAATGTCCGGTCAATGTAGTATGTGAGATTATATTTTTCTATCTTCCACCCCCCCCCCCCCCTCCATGGAGGAAAAATGTTGTTGAAAGAGAAGTGGTTGTTGTCTTAGATAGCATCAAATGTTGTTGTTGTTGTTAAGTGACTGTGGAAAGGATGAGTGTCGGATGACGCGGGTAAAACATTTCGCGCAAATTATCGCGTCTCAATTAGCTGCGCATATCAAATTGCCCATCTCTCCGAATCGGGGAGAAATATTAAGCTTACCTGAGGTTGCCAGCTAATGTTACATCCCGCGTAATGCCGCTATCGCAGTCATTGTCATCGACGAGAAAGATTATCGGTTTGTATCAAATTTTGTTTTTCATGTGGCATTCTTTTTAATTCTCCTTATTTATGGGTTATTTATTGTGAATAGTACGGAGGTGGCAGAGTAAGCTGTGCTCTGATGTTTCAAGGAAACCCCAAATGTTATTTTAAGAAGTAAACACTAGATGCCAATTTTAAGGCAGTCTTCAACTTTGTTTTCAATGTGAAATCCATGGACCTGTGGCATGATTTATTTTTTGTATACTAGCATCTTTGATGCTTCGTTAGAATGAAGCAAAAAGCAGATTTGTGGTTGAAAATAGTCATTAAATGCTCTCAAAAAGTTGAAAATCTGTGTGTCACCAGATTTATCAGATTTTTCCTGTGAACAGGAGTATTTTGAAAAAGGAACCATTTTAACCAGCATGGCAATGTTTGTTCATAAATCAATTTCTCATGATAGTGGCAGCATAATTTACAAGACCATCGTTTACTTCATTGTTTCTCTATCAATTTAGAAATGCAATATCTAGGCCAGTCAGCGAAGTTTCACAGATTTTTCACAGATTTTCACAAAACAGCGATATCCAATGCAAATCAGATTACTTCATGTCAACACCTCCCAGCACTTTCTTTGACCTGTGTATAAATCTTTACCAGAACTCCCCTTTTATTTCAAAGAATTTAAGTAGGAAAAACTTTTGTCAGTGACATCAGGTCTCCATTTCATAAAAAGTTGATAACAACTCTTGCTGGAATAGCAATTGTCAAGGTAATGACAAGAATCCAGCTTCCGGATTGGCTGTTGCTATTGGAAGTTGCCATTCCAGCAAGTAGAGTTGTTATCCTAACATTTTATATGAAACGGGGCACAGATCATCATACCGTTGTCATTAACCCATTGAGGACGAGTCCCGAGTATACTCTGGCAGGGGTCTATGGGAAATGCATGTTGTAGCAAAATCAAACCACCCTCAACGGGTTAATGTTTAATGATGAGCTTGTAAGGAGGAGAATGGTTACTCTTGTGCAATTTTTGAAAAAAAAAAAGAATGGTATGACACATTCACAATTCACTCCAAGATTATGACATCATAATATACAAACCAATGAAGAATAACATGAATGTGTCATCAACTTACACACATGGATGCACACAATTTGTTTTTTCTTTTTACTCCTTTTTATTTGGGGGGGGGGGGGGGGAGGGGTAATGATTTTAGTGAGACCTTCCTCAGTCTCTATGACATTATTCTTGTCATCAAATCGATTAGTACCAGCGTGTGATGTCATCGCCATTCATTGCTATGGAATCTGGTTCTAAACAATGGTTGCTCGTCATGCTCGTCTGTAGCGGTTCTAACCCACTGCCAGTAGCCTCGTGCAAGGATATCTTGTTTGGAGCCAACACTGAACTGTAACAAAAGACTAGTGTGACATCATCACTTCTCAGTACTCTCATGAGTTACAACGTATGTATTGTGAATGAATGTTCAATGCGTGCTTTGTCAGTCTAAGGCTTTGTGAGCTCAGTCTATACCAAAAGTAAAGGGGGGGGGGGGAGTTGGGAATGGCCAATGCCATAAGACTAATTAGAATGTTATGAGTGGAGGAATTTAATTTGGAATTTAAACTGGCATGGAAATGAACATTTCTGCCCCTCTATGCTTATTGCTTTGGCTGTGTTTGTTGTTCCTGGCAACATTTTTTTTTTTCCCTGTAGGCAAAGTCTAAACAGCAACATTAAACACATACAAGAGAACGGCAGAAAGCAATGTTGTACTCACTTGACAAGCATGAGCGATGGAAAGGCGAGCGAGGTATCAATTTAGGATCCCCTCTCTTTGGCGAATTGGCGCTATCATTCCCGCCCGCTCGGCAGCGGCTCGGAAATGACACGCGGTGACCCGCGGAGCACCCCTGCATCGCTGAATGCCAATTTGATGCAGGGGGAGCCGTCATTTGCGTGCCAGCAACCCGCCGCTTTGGAAAAACAGCACTGTTAGTTACATCCAATGCTCCTTTCTTGTTTCTTTCTCTCTGTCTTTGGTGAATAAGGGGGGAGCATTATCTTCAGCCGACTTGATTGTCAATACGTTCGGACTCGTTGCACTTCTTCGCGGGCGAGACGCACGCGACGATGATTGAGACTTCTGATTGATATGATGTCTCGTCTCATGTTGACCGCTGGATGACTCAGACGAGGAGATATTTGGTGCATCCTTTTGTAGTGTCACCTCATTCCACTGACGTAGTAGCCATATCGTGAGACATTTCTGTTTCATCAGGGTGTATATTGGGCAATCATCATGACTTGCATTGATTCTTGAGCGCCGTTTATGACATATTTTCCTACCGTAGCTTTGATGGGTGTCCTTGCGTTATCGAACATGGAAATATGAATTCAGATGCACAAATGGAAACCTGCAGATAGTCAAAGTACAATCTAGTGCCCTTAGCCGATGTGGGCATTTGCATAATTGTCACTGTTGTTTGATGCATATAGATATCTGTTGTACCCTTCTTAAAGAGTCATCTTTCAATTATGTCCTTTCTTATGTCCTTTCTAACATTTCACATACATATTTGAAATATTTCCAAATATGGCGGCTCTGAATGACAAGTGGAATTTAATTGATTATTCATCAGTAGTGCTAATCAAGTTTGAGGTAATATGCTATGTCTCACTAACAGACATTTTTTTCTGCACAGACAGTCAGTAATCTGACTTGGGCTGTCACAAGATTTGGTGTGAATGCTGTCTCCTTGCATTCCCTCCTGCACAGTGATGGGAGATTGGGGGGGGGGGGGGGCAAGGAGAGAATGTGATGGGGTGATTTGAAGCTCATCGCTGAAGAACTGTGGCCTAATGATGGGACGTGATTGAATCTCTTCCCCCATTGAATTCCAGGCAGTAAAAGTGCAATTCTATTCCTCGTTCAAGCTTACTTTGATAAGATGAGTGAAATTAGTGGATTTTGCAATTGGTAGAAGTTTCATCAAAATTGGACATGGCATAATAAAAAAAGTAGATGAATTTAAGGTATCCCATGTATTTGCAAGTCAGTGATCTATCGTCAGTAGCAACAGCATACTCAAATTGGCAGCAGCGATGATGTCATCATCATACAGGCCTCCCATTGAATTATATCTTAATCTTCCCTGAAGCTCTTCTTTGACATGATAATAATGAGAATAAGGTATACCTTTGGCAGCAGATTATTGAAGTCTTTTAAACACCTAGTAGAGATAGCGTTAATGGAGAAGGAGGCTGCATTTACCAAGTCGTCAACTGCACACATTTCAGTTACATTTTAATGTACTGTAAGAACAAATTGCCTTGCACTTTCAAATGAGTATACGGAGAGATTCCCATTGAGCTAGCTCGTGTAAGTACATGTATATGTGTGTGTATATATATATATATATATATATATATATATATATATATATATATATATATATATATATATATATATATATATATATATATATATGTATATACATATATATGATATTGTCGGGGAGGAGAGGAGTTCTGCTTGTCGGAGGGGTAGGGTATGTCTTCTGATGAGGTACATTCTGGCCCCTCTATCGTCGGAGGTATTAATGACAAATACAGGACTCATCCTTACTCCCTGAAACAAAACACTTTTCTCTCTCTCTCCCCCCTCCATTCCCCTCTTCGTTGGTATGGCCAGCATGCCTCTCTGTCTGCAACCTCACCTTGTCGTTGAGTCGTCAAGTACGATTCGGAGCTCCTCGTAGTCTCGTCGCCCCGCTCCACATGTGCTCTTTCTCTCTCGACTGGCACGGCGGTATTTTGATTAGTATCACGTATGCGACTATCAAGTATACACCCTGGGAGCGTGTTTCGGAATTGATTTTGGTAGGCAGCTGGGGCAACAGAGTTGGCTTCTTAAACCTCCTCTCTGGATAGATTTCGGTGGGGGTGAAGAAGATATTTGGTGGAGTGCCTGTGACCCCATCTTCCCCCCTCTTCCCCCTCCCTTCTACCGCCCCCTCTCTAGCCAGCGAGAGATGGTCTCAGCAAACTTAACGAGAGAGTGTGTTTGATCTCTTCAACAGTTAACCCCAGCAAGGGGCACCCCTCCCCTCCCCCCCCCCTCAAAAAAAAAAAAAAAAGCACACAAGAACATAAAAAAACCAAATCACGATTGACACATTCGTGGGAGCACACGGGCCATTTGCTCAACGTGAGTCGCCATACAGACAGACGCTGGCGCGGGGTGCGCTGCCGCCACCTTGAGAAGATGATCTCGCGCGGCTCATGGCAGGTAATCAATGCAAATGGGGTTACTCCCATGGTCTCCGTTCAGGGGAATCGCAACGAGGAACTCCGCCAGAGTGTTAGTGGGTGTAGTGGCGGTGCATTGACACTAATCTAATTGACTTGTTCTCCGTGTCAAAGCTGGTGTGGCTGACTACAGGAGGTTATCGTTTGCTCTTTCTGTCCGTCTGTTTGTCTGTTTTTCACTTGTCTCTCCTTCTGTTTCTCTGTTACTTTGTAACTTTCTCTTTCTCTATCTCTACCTGCCACTCTCTATCCGTATTTATCTCTTTCTCATTTGTTCTTCTTCGTTCTCTTTGAGTATTTGTCTTGATGCATCCCCTGATGTACGTAGATACAGATATTGGGGGGGGGGGGGCAGCCCGGTTGAAACTGGTGACTACTGTCCAGGGTCGAGTGACAGACGTACAAAAGTCGCAGGTGCATGTTTGGCTGTGGTTTATCAACACATTTCTGGTGCAGAATTAAGGTTTCCAAATGACTTTCAGGGAGATTTAGGCAGTCGATAAGCGCAACGCTGTTTTGATTTTGGGTTTAGAATGCCTCTCTGAAATGTTCTAAAAAAGTGCGATGGCAAATGCATTTGAGCCAGAAACCCCGTTTCTGTTGAGATGATAATCACAAAGGTGTTATGAAACACGTTTAAAAATAGTGCAGACCTGCCCGCACCAACCACTGCCAACTACACATCTCTGCTCCTCGAGTCAAACTGAGCAATGGAGCTGCGCAGTGACAAGGCCTCCCAATCGACTCATGACAGAGATGATAAACACAACAACTCAAGAAATGTTATCTGAAAGACCTTTGCAAATGCATTTTGATAGTGGGTATTTAAACATGGTTCAAACATGGCAAAGATGATAAACACAGTCTCAGTGTAGTAGGGTATAAAAGAAGTCAAATGCATGTGTCTGTTTTAGTTCTTTCGTGTGCTAATTAGAAATGTCTGATTATTTCTTGGTATGCCGTTTGCAGACACTGAGATTCCATCTGAATATATAAACAATGACAATAACATTGAGTTTGTTTACAGAACACTTTTTCTTTGGGGAACTTTTAAATGGCTTTTTTGTGATTTTCAAATGATAGTTATTGTATATGTTACCATCTTAGAAAAAAAAAATCAAAACGAAAGCAAAAGTAAATACTGATCAGCAACAATTTAGAGAAAGGCTGGAAATTCGTTTGTATAAATAGACTGCAAACTCATTCTTTGGTAAGGAATCTCAAGAAATGCTTAATGTTTGCTCTCTGAAAGTATGTGGATATGAAACAAAAAATTGCTTCTTTTTAAAACATTCCTTGCATTTCAATGTAGTGATATTTCCTTTGCTCTAGGAATCTTGTGTTAAATAAAAGTTGAGAGTACTTTACGGGGGAAGGCATGTGCATGCACATAGGGTCCTTTTCCTTCCTTCATACATTCGGTCTCAATGTGAAATAACTGGTTTTGGTTTCTGTCTGTTTAAGAAGGGATTGTTTTTCTTACCAATTGCCACAGATGCCCCAAAATGTTGTAAACTGTCCCAGTGTATATTTAGGGTCATATAATCATTTGAATTTTTGTCCTTATTGTATCATACTACCTTGAGCGTGGGACTGTGCAATTATTTCACCCTGGTACGAGTTGCCATGGTTACATTGCAGATGAGAGTTCTTCTCAAGAACCTAAAGTATAGTCACTACTTTAAAAGTGGAAATTTTTGCGGTGTTGAATTTTTTTTTTTTTTTGCGCATTTCATGCAATCAGAAACTAGCGTGAAAATAAAAGCACATGAATATTTTTGCTTGCCATTATGTTCCAGTAGTTGGTGTCTTGATTCCGCGGAACTGAAAACACACAAAACCCTTCTAACCCCGCCAAGCGCGAAAAATTAGTCGCGCAAAAATATCCACTTTTACAGTACATTGTAGCATTCCTATCTGCTTGTGGATAACCAATGCATCGTAATACTAGTTCGAGTCCAGTTTGCTGCAGGCATTAGTAGTTTGCTATGCCAGACAAGCCTCTGACGAGCTTTCTGGATGGTTGTCTCAAACAAGCAGTATTGAAAAGGCAGACATGAAATTTGCATATGTTGGCATATGTGGTATGATGGTCTGTGTGGTTAGTCTTGGAATGCTCACACGACTGCCCGCATTCCATCGTATGCTATGGAACTCAACTTGTCATGACCAGTAAGTGACCTGCATCATTTAAAGGCATAATTTACCATTTGCAGATGAAATAAAGACCCAGCATTAGTACTTCCAAATAGTTCTAAAATGTGAGTTAGGGGTAGAAACAACCAATGTAAAAATTTGAATTAGTATAATCAATGTTAAATATTGTTAAATATACAAAATGTGAACAATGGTTATAATAAAAATGCTTCCAGACTAAACCATCTACAGTTATGGTTTATTAAGAAATATAGTGATATCTCCTTATATTTTAGGTTTTATTGCAAAATTCTTATATGGTAGGATGTTTTGTGACACAACTGACCTACACATATGCATCAGATGTGATATCTTGAGCAATTTTTAAATCACTGCTCCCAGTGGTAAACAGGACCTTTAAGCCTGTGATGTCCTTTTAGGGGGAGTTCATGCAGGGGATAAATAGGGGGAAAATGTCTCTGCCCTGCATATTTCATTGTCATGGCAACACTCTGGTTTGTGAGTTGTTAACAATGAAAATATGAAATGACAAGGAAGAGGCTTAAAGGCATTGTTTAATGTGTGTGTTCCAAGTGTGAGACCTTGCTCTCTGATATCACATAGATACAAAGCTATGGAACATTAGAGTTGAAAATAATTACTAAATGCTTCAAAGAAGTGTTAATGAGTGAGAAGATTTACCATACTCAATATTTCTGTTGATGGTAATATTCAGATAAACTATGAAATTGGTTTATATTAAAGCATGATGATATCTTTTCATAGCTCTGTTGATAGTGACAGCAGAATTCTCAAAGCGATTGTATGCTGGAGTGTTTTGTCATGCACCTGAACATTTTCGTACAGCTCAGTCACAGTTTCCAAAAACAATTTCCAAAATTGGGCTCCCTCAGAAATGTAGACTAGTACCTTTGATGTGGGCTATAAAACTTGTCTGTATATCAAATGGACTGTGTAGATGTGCAGTAGCTGTTTGTTTATTTGTTTGTTTGTTTTTTGCATTAGATACCACACCCAGATTTCAGACCCGCACTTTAATAGCCATACATATACCATTTCATATCAGGGTAATACTGATAAGGAGAAGGATTAATTATTTCCCCCACATTTTCTCTTCATTCTATACTGTAGAAGTGGATATTTTCGCGCGACTAATTTTTTCGCGCTTTGCCGGGTAAGAAGAGTTTCGCATGTTTTTAATTTCGCGGAATCAAGACACCACGTACATCAACATATGGCAAGCAAAAATATTTGCATGCTTTTATTTTCGCGATAGTTTCTGGTTGCGCGAAATGTGCGAAAATTTCAACACCGCAAAAATTTCCACTTCTACAGTAAGTATGCTATTCTAGGCCTGCTGTGTGCCAAATGTATGAATGTTGTACGATACCTCTTGGCCACCTCGTGAGCTTGTCAGCCAAAGTACAACTATTTCTCTTCTTGGATTTGCTTGAATGTTCCTATCTCAGAAGCCTTCCCTCCCCTAAAGATACACACTATGATCGATATCCTGAAGAAATCTTACAAAATATGTGTAGATTTCTCGAGGGAATGGCATTCTCAAAGTGCACTTAGATATTTGTAGGTACAGACGATCTAGGCAACCTGTTTTCCTGTGTTTCTGGGCCTGTCTGTCATTTGTTTGTCTGTCTGCCTGTCCAATCTCAGTTGTGGGACCAGTATGGAAAAAACAGCTGGCAACAATCTAGATTTACAAATACGGGATCGGTTTACTTTCAGATTCCGGGCTGAAATGGATCCATGGTGACAAATCCAGTTGCGTGTTTATTGAATTACTCCAGAAATTTCAGTCATTTCATGTTTCATTTTCAAAGACCTGTTCTTTTCCCCTTTCCTGCAACAAAAATATAAAAAAACAAAAACAAAGAAGATGTGAAAGGTTGGCAGGACGAAGCTTGGCCCAGAAACGGTGATGTCACAAGGATCATTTCAGTTATTATTTTGCCAAACGTCCCGTGATCGAAGGACTTTGTCTTCTCATCATGTGCCGTGACGAGATGCCTGTTTGTACTCGCCGTGTCATACCTCCTCGTCTCGTGAAACGCAAATTCTTGCAGAGTGGGATCTCTTTTTCCGCATGCAAGGGAGTTGGGATGTTTTCACACAAACAGGGCCTCCATTCTATGTTCTTTCAGAGTACCAGAAGTGCTTTTTTTTTCCCCCTCGTGACAGACCGACAGAAGTCGATGGACTGATAACACGTAGCATTGTCTGAGCGGGTCCCACAGGGGGGCTTGAACCAGGGATGCCTTGTTTATGCGTTGAGACTCCTGCACCAGCTCCCCTTGTTTATGCGTTGAGACTCCTGCGCCAGCTCGCCATGACATTAATGCCGTATCGAGGGATTGAGTGGCTGCAAGCAACAATTTGCAGATTTTGCAAAGTGCAGATCTATTTCATTTTTTCGCTTGTTCATGCGATGGCAGCTCATACTGTTAAGATCGCAGCTGGCAGCACTTACTGATCTGCATCTTTGAATCTACACTATGCAGACCTTTTTTTTTTTCATCATTAAGTTCACAATGTCATAAGTTTGTAATGACTTCTAGTTGTTCAATTTTTTATGTAGTCTTGATGGCAAGGCAGATCAAAGATGCATTATAGGCCTAAGTGATTGCAATCAAATGTCTTCAACATTTACAGTGTGAAAAGTATGTGGCTGATGGCATATTGATGTGGTATCCACCCTGTTTTGCAAAAAAACTGACCATAGAGGACATACATACCAAGGAGGTACTAGGCGAGCTCGCCTAGTACCTCCTTGATACATACACAGACAGACAGATGCAAGCATACAACACACACACACACACACACATGCACAGAATCATTACTGTAAATGCAGTTTTTGTGAATTGTGTGATCTGTGTTCACTGAAGAGTTTCAACAATGAGGCCCATTTATTGATTACCCTCTAGAGAAGATGGTTTGCAACTTCCAACATCCGTTCCTTTAACGATGCTCAGTCCAGTAATGTCACCTGACATGATGACAAACAAATTGTTGGCAAGTCACCATGATATCTTTATACCAATCTGTATGGCTTTTTTGCCACACAAGAATGTATGTTCATGCATAATTGTTGATAATCTTTCTTTGTTGTCTGTGTCATACATGTGTATATTTAAAAAAACACAATGCATACTTTTTTGTTTGACTTGATAAACCATTAGTGTTTTTCTTTGTCACGACCACTCCTTCAAGAAGGAAAGCATCATCAAAGCACTTCTTCACTATCCTCAAGACAAATTTTTCCACAACAAAAACTGTTTTGTCCCTTATTCTCATTAATAGAGTGTAAATATTCCAGCATTCAAACACCTCACCAGTATTACTATTGCTTCATGTCAGGAAAGTACACATTTCAGCCTTCATATCGACAGAGTTGTCCCGCACAAGTCCATTAAAAAGCCATCGCTCCCGGGAAGGCGTGTCACGTTTTCGTGAAGTGCAGCCACGTCCTAGGGCTGATCAATTGGAACAAGATGAAAAAAACAAAAACAAACAGAAAGGGGTGGGGATAAAAGATTAGGAAGTAAAATGTTAAAATGGAATCCAGTCATTATTCGGAGCACGTTTTCCTGCTGATCGAGAAAGCAGGAAAAGTATTTTGGAAAGCCCTTCCATGGGCGGGTTGGTGGTGGTGGTGATATGATGGTAGCAGGAGGGAGGGACCCTGGGACTCATGGCCAGAAAATTGAAAAGTCCGTCACCAAGTTTGTGCCCCCTCCATGTCCCGAAATGTTCGCTCGCTCACTCCAACCTTGGCAGGGTACCGTGGGAAGACCATCTGCTTTCGGAATCACGGGCAGGCAGGGCCGTGTGCGAGGGAGGGAGGGACGCCTTGATGGAAAGTCATAAAATTATGATCCATTTTCATATCTGGAATGCTTGATCTCTTCTCGTTGTCCTTTGCTATTTTTTCTTCCCTCATGCCATTCTACCAGATAAACGGAGAAATGATCTTGTTATGGGAGTAAAAACTTTCTGGTCATTGTACTCTAGAAATGAAGTGAAATGTGAGGGGGGTGTTGTGTGTTTGTCATTTGAGAAGACCTTTGCTCTGTCTGCGGTTTGCCGATCTCAATTTCTGGATACTTTTGCTTTCTCTCGGAGTTTATTTACCCTGCTATTGACCCCGGAAACGAGGCAAGCCGCGCTTTTTCGGCGATGATCATTGTATAGCTTCCTGGCAGCTGTTATCGCGGAAATTATGAAAACTCTCTATCATTCACGTGCAAGTTTCAATCAGAAACATAACAACTTTACAACACTGCATGTGAGTTTTTCATATTGCTGCATTAACATACTTCCGATCTGAGCAGAGTGTGACCAGGTAGTGTCCATTTTTCCCATGGAATTCTTCTCTTACAGAGCGGATATTGTCATAATTTTTCAATCTCTGGAAACCAAAGATTGGTTGTGTACACAGTCACACAGTTGAATGGATCAAAAACCAATTAAGCTAGCCTAAGTACTGGGGGAGTTTGATGTCTATCAGTTGCACATCTGAATAACTTTCTTCTTTGTGTGGTCACAAGAGCTGGCCTAAATTGTTTATCATGGGTCTATTACATCATGTCCCAGTGCCTATTGTCTTCATAGGACTTGACTACAGCATGAATTTAATGACTCTCATTTAACTTTAATTGGTTCTCCTGATATGACTCATATGACTTTATGCAACTGTTCAATGTCACCACCTCATATCCTCTCTGACTCTTTTCCCCATGCAAATTGACCATTTAATGGTGGTCATTTCTTATGGCAACTTTTCTTTGTCTCTAGAATTAGAGAAATCAATATCATCCTTCCTGTCTTTCTTTAAAAAAAAAGAAGACATGCTTTTAGGCAGGGCTCCACACTAACTTTTATTTTTGGTGGCCCAAAGGCAAACATCTGACCTATTTTGGTGGCCCGATCAGGCTACCCAATTCTTCATTTCCGAAATTTTGGTGGCCCGACTTGCGTTTTTGGTGGCCCTGGGCCACCGGGCCACCGTTAGTGTCGAGCCCTGTTTTAGGAACTGATAAAATCTTGTCTTGTAACTGAATATAATTTTTTCCCTTTCAAACTTTAAGTACTGTTCAGTTGGCAGATGATATGAATAGTTTGCACATTCAATTTGATTTTTTTCCATTTTTTTTTTTTAGCTTCAGTTGACTTAGATTGACCAACTATATTAACTTCAATTCCTCACATTTGTGATCATCTTCCACACAGAATGAATCTGTTAGTTTGACCCCATTTCTGCTCATTTACATGAAACTGCTGATTCGCCTTGAGTTTTAAGCAAATGTGATATCCAGACTTAATAGCTCCATGATATCTCATGGGCTGAGACTTTATTTCACTCTTAAAGAGAACTCTTTCTACAGTATTGCAGCTTTGATCGTAGAATCTTCTGAATGGGGTAGAATCCTAATAAATGTATTTTTTTGGGGGGGTCATATTTAGCAAAGCAGGCCCAATTTCGCCCAGAAGGTAGACATAAAGTATGCTGTATTGTGCGGGGAAGTGGCAAATGAGTGTGTGTGTGTGCATGTGTGCGTATTTGTTTGTGTGTGTGTGTGTGTGTGTTTAAATACGAGACAAATTTTGAATCATCGTAGCAGCATGCCCATCTACATTGTGTACTTTTGACGCCATTTAGATTTAAGAAAAAATGGTCATTTCCCAGGCGTTGTTGTACAAGGTCGTAGAACTTCATTGATCAAACACAAAGCGGGACTTGATGATGTTATTTTGCAATGTCTTCAAATTCGATACTCCTCCCAGTATTTAAGCATCGAGGCAAGAACATGTGTCAAGCACCCATTCTAGGTAAAGTGTGATGTATGTGCAATTGTATTTGATTTTCACATTTGCAACGACCCTGAATGGAAGAAGAAATTGATTTATTGAATGTTTTCCCCTGGAATACTTCAATGATTCCTACCCCCTCCCTTTCCCCCAAGTGCAAAAAAGCACTTGGGGGGGGGGGGGGCTCCTGGTATCCTTTTAAATTACAAATTGCAAGTCGAAAATTGCCGTAGGAAGGAAACGGCAGGAATTTGTAAATACAGCCCATTGTAAGTGATAGATGGATTGTGTGTTGATTTTCGTTGACTGTGAAGACAGTATCACCTCTACACAACCTCCTCTCTCCTTTCCTCCTCCCCCCCCCCCCTCTTTAACCCCCTCTCCCTTTTTTATGTGCTCCTAACTTTCACGAAGGAAGAAGGTGATTCATACTTGCGATGAATCCCTGGCGGCTTTAACAACATGATCCATGAGCCACTTATTTGGTTTTCTGAAGACCTGTGCAGGGTAGAAACTTGCATTCCTGGGAGCAAAAGGAGGAAACAAAACAATGGAGATGAACAAGACAGTGACACATAAAGAATATCTATAAATGGAAAAAAAAAAACCTCAATGTCCAAGAGAAAAAATGCAAATTGGTAGTCTGAAGTTCTATTGATCCTTTTTCATTTTCAGTAGAAAAAAAAAAATAGTGAGGTGTCCTTTCCAGAAAGAGGAAGACGAATTTACGAAGCGATAACATCATCAGTCTTGGACCTAGATATCGTTTGAAAACGAACCAAGATTTAGATGACTTCGTACGGTGAGGAACCATTTGCTGCAGTAACTCAACTTAACTCACTCTCTCTTTCTGTTCAGATTCCTTTGCTCGTGCCCGACAAATGAACTTTCCGCTGATAATGTCTGTTTTTGCATGTGGGACTATATAGGAGCAGAGCTGTTTAGCAATCAACTCGTATCTCTGGCTCGACGTCGTCTTCTGAGGACGTGATGAACGCAGCGAAATAATAAGTGGCAAAAGCGTTCAATCTCTGGCCCATACAGTCCTGTCATTCAGGTGACATTTCTATGAATTTGCAATGGACATTGCAGGTTTCGTTGTGGTCTCTCATGCACTGACCTTTATGTTCGAACAAAATTGGTTTTAATAATTCAGGCCTCGGGGGTGATTTGAGACGTTTGGGCTCTGAAATATTTCCCCATTAGGACAGGGTATTGTTTGGTTTTTATCGATGCGCTTCTCACCTACAAGTGCGGGGACCACTGTTGGGTTGACAGAGTGTACATTTACAGAGTGTTTGTGAGCCTTCGCGAGGGGCCCGTCGCCAACGAGAATAGGAGGTGTTTTTTTTTAGGGTGCTCGCGTTATTTGCAGAATGTGCCGAAAGTGATCGTCACAGGTGCGAGCTTGTGTTTGGATCACCAGCGACACAGGATGCGTATGAACATGGAACGTGACTTAACTGTGCCTGTCATTTACACTTGCCGTTCCTAATCGAATTAGCGGAGAAGTGAGATAACACATACACACATTCACCCACACATGTACTAAACACACGCTCTCTCTTTCTCTCTCAGCCCTTTACCAGGCCAACCTTTCGCGGCAAGAGCAAAGTTAAAAGTTTTTGCTGCTATGCTGACACGTCGATCACGACGAGAAAGAAGTTCAAGTTTGTCTCTAAACAAACTCCGAAACACCTAGCAAAGATGTTCAAAGCTATCTCCGGAAAGAGAAAAAGGTGCTCTTCTCGTGTTTGTTCAGGCAGGCTCTCAATTTCAGTCCACGACATAAAAAATTGACGAAGCCATAAAAAAGGGGGCGCCTTTGTTTGTCGTTGAGAGGATCGTGCCCCTGCAGTGAAAGTGTTGAAAATGAGACAGAGCATTGCGTTTCGGTCCAACTAGGTCATATGGATGAGGTTGTGTTTGTCTCTAGACCTCTTAACTGATAAGATTTTAATTGCACTTCCTGTTAGCGTGGTGGTTTTTTTTTTTCTTTGTCCGTTGTCCAAGTGGAATGGGGGGGGGTAGTATAGGATAATGAACTCAACAGGGCAGTTTGTATAACTCCTTAACCAACTTACGGTTCAAGATGCACCATGTACGTGCCCTTCTTTTCCTTTAAAAAAAAAAAAAGAAGAAAAGTTTGGTCTGGAGAAACTTGTGAAAACTCTCTACTCAAGCCAGTCCTCTCTAAACTTCTTGCTCGTTAGTCACACATCAGAGAAAACCGAAGCGCACGTCTTGTTAGCTGTGAAATCCCATCCGTAATCCCCACTGATGGCTGCAATACCTTATACTGAAAAAAAAAAAATTCTTGTGTTTACACTGATAATGTATATATTTCCCCTCATAAATGCACATTTAGATTGAACTCTAATCTTTTGCAGGAAGAGATTGTCACCTTTACCTAATAGCGATCATATTGATGATGCTGTAAAATTGCTAACTTTTATGTAATTTGTTTTCTTTTTTTATCTTGCAGGGCCAATTTTCTTGAACATCAGCTTATGACATAAGATGAGAGTATTTCTGCACTTATTTCACTATCTCACTCAAATATGTGCATGTTCTTATTTCTGCAGAAGTTCAAGAGACTGTGAAATTCATGGAAAATTCCACACTGCAAATTACTTCACATTTACAGCAATTTTTTTTTTTTTTTTTTTTTTTGGGGGGGGGGGGATTCGGTAGTTGAACTTTCAAGGGAGATTTCAACTTCGCATTGCCATACAGGAGAGCATATCAAGCAAACATTTGCAACATGTTTATCTGGCACTGAATATCATGTATGATTAGGGTTTTGTGGACATTTTTATTGGGGGCTTGAAAGCTTGCAAAGGTGAGATGGTGCTTTCATGAATCAGTGCTGATGTTGCGAGCTATTCTATGTTTGAAATTGACTTTGATGTGTAGATATAGAAATGAAACAGATGCAGATTGGTAGGAAGTTTCATCAAAGTCAGCAGTAAGATGGGATTGCAAAGACACCTTTAGGGTTCACATGTTTTTAATGGACAGTGATGTCATCTGCAAATAAGATGAAGAAATGATTCCGTTAACCCATTTTTTTTTTTTTTTTAAAGACTCGTCCCAAGTATTCTTGGACAGGTGTCTGTAGGAAATGTGTATTACAGAAAAATCATCTCATCCTGAATGGGTTGATATGGTTTACAATTCTCTCACAGTGTAGGCCTATCTATATAGGCATATACTACAATGCATTTTGAATGTTATGTTTTGGGCAGATTACCTGAGGCAGACATCTTCTTTGCCTTACAAGTCATTGTTGCCTAGTTACCACAAGCTCTACAATACAAGAAGTTTTATGAGACAAGAAGAATTGTTTGGTTTATGAATTATTCTTGATGAAAGAAATCTTGTGTGAAAAATTGTATTCTAGGTCATGAGTTTCTTGTAAGGTCACGAAATCATCCCTTATCTAAACTGAATGTGTATATCCAATATCACTGTTTAGTGAAAGTATTTGATGTAAAACAACAACAGCAACAACAACATATTTGTGCTGAGATCTATTGAAAGGTTAATCTTTGTGCTTTAATTTTTTTCTCTCTCCCTATTTCACCTGACTTTAATATGGAGTGGGTTCTTTTATTTTTATTTATTTATTTATTTTTTTTGGTTTCTTGTACTTTTTAAAGAGCTGATAAAAGAGTTTACTTCAATCCTTACTATACTGACCTGGCTGTTGCTGTATTTTGGGAGTGATCAGAGGAATCTCTATGGTCTAGGGGTAAGATTAGGAGGAAGGGAGGGGGTACCATTAGGAGGAAGGGGGTATCAGTGGGGGTATGGTCCAAGGTAAGGTGATGGTTGTGGTGGTGGTGGTCTTGAACTGAGGAGGATGACTCAGAGCTTGGGTCTCCTGTTAGGTCCTCCCCCCCCCCCCCCCTTGTCTAGCCACCAAGTGACCTTGGACCACCCCAAGTCACTTGTTGACATGACCTTAGGGACCTTGTCAGGACAGAGGTCAAAGACTGACCAGAGAGAGTGAGATAGCTTTACTATCCCATTCATTCTCAGAAGAAGGGGGGGGGGGGAGGGGGGGCTGCATGAATAGTCTTGAGAAACAGACCCTATTACGCATTGATGCTGTATGTCTCTTTGACTTTCGTACGCATTCATTTCAGTGCATGGTGATGAACTTGTTGTGTCATCATCTTGTCTTGGAGCAGTGGTTGGGGATTCATGGATTGGAATTTGATTTCTTCATTGAAATACGAGAGATGGCTTGCACTATATGTTTATCAGGGTTAGCAAAAAAAAAAAAAAAAAAAAAACCAAAAAACACACGAAACAAACAAAAAGGAAGTTTGTAAACCAAAGTAAGCAGTTAGGAATGCTACCCTGAGTGTTTTGATTTATGCTGCACAGTTTGTATGGGAACAAATTTATAGGAAACAAATTGCTTTTGAACTCTTTAATGAAATTTGAACAGACAGAGATGTAGCTGCAATCGCATGTGGATTAATGAAACCAGAAGTGACATCATTTCCTCTGTGACATCATTTCCTTTTGTATAATGTGAATCATGTGATTCATTTCTCAAGTTTATTTTCATTGTGTTCATGAAATGTTATACAGGTAAGATGTGAGATTAAGAATACATTCATGGCTAGCAAGTAATGTTCTTTCACTTTCAGGAATGCTGATAGCAATTCTTGAAGACTTCCTTGGCCAAAACTCCTTTACGTTTGTGTGCTTTATGTGAAAACTGAATTATTTTGGAGCGTCTTTGACTACTGTTTTTTGTAGAGTTAGTGTGGACAGCCATGTGAGCATCTTTTCCTTCGAATATTTATATTTGTCGCCTTATCACGTCCAGTGACAGCCATTGTGTGAATGTGGAAAAGTCGCCTTCCAAGGACTGTGATAAGAGACTAAGCAGGTAAACAAGGGTACCAGTAGTGATGTTTTGCACATGGGTTGTTGGTATGTGGACCCCAAGCTCCAGCACCATCACGAGGAGAGAGCCCAGGCTCTGACAGGTCCCCTCTGTTCTGGGAGGTCAGCCTCCAGCCACCTTTTTTGGAAGTCAATAGCTTTCTTTGTCAGGGTTCGGCCTCCTGGAACTCCTGTGAAAACAAGTCGCTTTCCACTAAAATAGTACACTCGTCAGAAAGTGGGATTTGGAGTGAGAAATGACCAAAAAAAAAAAAAAAAAATACACACACCAAAGCCTAACAAGTTTGAATTCAATGGATTGTGTGAGTATCGGAATTCAATCTGACACGAATCGGAAATGAAGTCCAAGGAGTCTGTCTTGGGCTTTGAATATTCCTGCATGGGCAAATACGCAGCACAGTGATATGCATGTACACCTGTATACTGCATTTTCTGATATTGACTAGTGTTTGCTTCACTTTTCCTTGTCCTTTTTGTCAGCAGATTCTGGATTATATTTGTGTGATTCCTCTGCTGACCCTGTGATTTATATACTGTGGATCATCTGTGTGCCGCTGGGGAATGAGGAACACTGACTGCTGTACATGAAGCTGGTAAGTTTTCAGTCCGTATTTGATGGAAGGCAGGAGGAGAGAGGAAAACTGATTTCTGGTTGTCCTCAAAAGAAAGCCAAACATATTATGCCTATATGTTGATTGAGTGAATGTAAATACACTGTATATTGGGTGAACACATCTGTGAAGTTTGAGGGAAATTGGACAGTCTGTTTTAGAAGTTATGCATTTTTAGCTCACCTGAGCCAAAGGCTCAAGTGAGCTATTGCGATCGCCCTTCGTCCGGCGTGCGTCATCCGTCGTGCATAAACTTTTTACATTTTCATCTTCTTCTTGAAAACCCCAATACCGATTTTCATCAAACTTGGCAGGTAGCATCCCTAGGGGGTTAGGAATTCAATTTGTTAAAATGGGCACCATGCCCCACCCAGGGGGCCCCCAGAGGGCCCCAAGGGGGGCCCAAACCCCCCAAAATTAAGGAATCTGTAAAAATCTTATTCTCTAGAACCAGAAGTGATAGAGCTAAGTTAATACTATGAGTTAGTACATTGATGACTGTAGTTTCAAGTTTGTTCATGGCAGAATCAGGGGTGCCCCTCTTGGGGGGGGGGGGGGGGGGTTGGAAGGTCCAAATGGGGGCCTGAATTGTACATTTTCATCTTCTTCCTGAAAATCTCATGATGGATTTTCGTCAAACTTGGCAGGTAGCATCCCTAGGGGGTTAGGAACTCAATTTGTTAAAATGGGCACCATGCCCCTCTCAGGGGGCTCCCCAGGGGGCCCAAACCCCCCAAAATGAAGGAATCTTTAAAGATCTTCTCTAGAATCAGAAGTTATAGAGCTAAGATAATATACTATGAGTGAGTATATTAATGACTGTAGTTTCAAGTTTGTTCATAGCAGATCCAGGGGTGCCCCTCTTGGGGGGGGGGGGGGGTTGGAAGGTCAAAATGGGGGCCTGAATTGTACATTTTCATCTTCTTCCTGAAAATCTCATGATGGATTTTCGTCAAACTTGGCAGGTAGCATCCCTAGGGGGTCTCTTGTTAAAGTTATGGTGCCTCTGTCACTGGACGAGAAGGCTTCGACAGTTTGTAACATTCCTGCAGGGCAACGATATTTAAAAAAAAAAAAAAAAATGTAAAGGTGGTGATGGTGTATCATTTCTCTTTAAGGCTTGATATTGGAGAGAGTCGGTTAGTGGGGTGTGTTCTGACCGAATAAAACCAGGGCAGTTTGAATCCTCAGTGGAGTTTTGCTGGAGGTAGTTTCTATTGGAGGCGAGGTGGTATGAGCAAATGATATTTAGACCCCGCTGGGAATATACAGTTGTACCTTGTAAACTACCATATCTACACACTAGAATAGATAACCCAGCCTGGAATATTACATGTCATGGTAGCCCTGATTTGGTAGAATACCTCTACCTTCAGGGTACAGCAGGTTGGGGGAGGGGCTGTTTGATATCTGTGGATGACGAGTCTGGTTAAAGGATGTGTACAGTTCTGGTCGAGGTGAGGATTTAGCTTTTAAGGTTTTGCGAGATATTCAGAAACCGCTCTATGAGATGTCGAAGAGCATGCAATTCTAAGGGGTATCAAGAGTTTGATGAAAATCGGTTTTGAGAAATGGCTGAGATATCCAAAAACAGGTGAACCAAAGAGATCCTAATAAAAGGCGTGGCCTGTTGCCTTTTATTATTATCACTTTTTTGGATATCTCAGCCGTTTGAAAACCGATTTTCATCAAATAAATGTTGAATCCTTCTTAAAATTACATGCTCTTTCATATTTCATAAGACTAAGGTTTCTCATTATTTCACCTAGGAATGTTCAAAACATGAATCCCCACCTCAACCAGTACTGTACAGTCCCTTTAATGAGATTCCACTTGTGGTACCAAGGGTTCAGTGTCGAGATGGATTTGCAGGGCAGAGTAGTGGTGGGAGTATTCATGGAGGCAGAAAGTCTGTGCCTTGGATATTAAAGGGATGGTACAGTATTGGTGGAGATGAGAATTGGGCTTTTAACTTTTTGCGAGATACCAAGAAAACACTTATGATATAGTACAGAGCATACCATTTGAAAAGGAATTCAAAGTTTATATGATGAAAATCGGGTGTGGAATGACTGAAAAATCCAAAAACAAAGTAAAACATAGCGATCGTAATAAAGTGTGGGTCCCACACTTTATTAGAATCACTTTTTTTTTGATATCTTAGCCATTTCAAAACAAATCAAATAAACGTTGAATCCTTCTTAAAATTAGGCCTACATGCTCTTTCATATTTCATAAGAGGTTTCTCATTATCTCGCCAAAATAAGTTAGAAACCTGAAATTAGGTCTCAACCAAAACTGTACGATCCCTTTAAAAGATATATCTAGGGGGCTTCGTCTTGAAGAGCAATCTTGCACAGCTTCCTAGTTGGCGTTGGTGAATGGAGTATAATCAGCAGAACAGCATTGCAGAGAATATCTGCCGAATCAGAAGTAAGGTTAGGTTTTTGAACGATAAATTTGGACAGACGCTAGGCAAACATATTTCAGTTATAGTTTCAGTTTCAGTTTCAGTTCGATTTTATTTCCGCATTTTTTTTTTTCAATGAAATCATATTAAAAAAAATGACAACACGTGTATCTGACAACATAATATAAAAAAAGAAGTTTTACAATCATAGTATAATAATTGTAACAATATTTAAAGTAACAACTATGATATGAAAGGAATCGACAAATATCAAATTAATATCTCTTGAAGATATTCAAAATTGTCTTATGTTCCAGACAGGTATTATTATCATTAAGTAGTTTTCTATGCCTTTGTAGCCTTTTTGCAACTTTTCCATGCAGTGCGATGACATGTCAGATATTCTCATTTAAGCTATGCCAAATAGGCCTACTCCATATGATAGTATCCATGAGGAAATGGGTCAAATGTCAACCAGGCAACCTCTCGACGAAAATCAGTTTCTCGACTGCCTCCCGAGAAAGGCTCGTTTATGCAACAGATGTGGGGGCGGTAAACGGTTTGCCTGTTCCCGAATTCAGCAGCCGCGGAGCCGTTGGATTTGTTGGGCGGGAATGCACTCTCCATCGAGAGATCCCGGCTTCCCGAGTGACAGTTTCTGAGCTCAGAACATCCCTCGGGGGACAAGAACTGAGATTATGTTGTTTTTTTTTATGATCAGCAGCCTCTTCGTATACCTTCTGTTCTTTAAGAAGACATTATACGAGCCATTCTACAATTGAGCATATCATCAAGCTGATATGCATTCGTTATCCTGCAGGAGTTTCTTCCCATGTGCAAGACAGTTACAGCAGAGCTCATCAGTTTGTTTTTTTTTTACAGATTTTTGAGAAAGAAAAGTGATTAAGCTTGTATTATGCACCTTTCAGCCAGAATCCCGAGCTTTGGAGCTGACTTAAGAGAATGTATTTGTTATCATTTACTTGGTGTCACACCATTTTGCTTTCCTCAAGTGAGTGGAAAATCCTGCTTGTTCGGAAAAAGTCTATCTTTCTCTTCTTTTTTTTTTTTTTTTTGTATGCAAAAGTACTAAGGGTTGGGGATACAGACTAGAACTGACAAAAATTATCACTCTTTCACCACGCTGGGCATTATTTCATAAGTCGGCAGGATAAGCCTGGTTTGCGGTCAAAGTTTCACGTGCCATAATTTGCCGGCCTCTCTATCTGCACTCAGGCACTGCCCACAGATCTGTGAAATCTTTTAGCAGATGTGCTTTTGGGCCTACGTGTAGATGTGGCTCGAAACCAAGGCAAGTCAGCACATTTAATTCAAACTTTTTCTGCAACCTTAAATTCCAATTGGTACTGCTGCCATCTACCGGTATTTTCCTTGGGTAGGGCGGAAGGTTCAGCAAAGTACACTTGACTCTCCACTCCTTTCTGTGAGCAGGTGTATGGGGGGAAAACACAATCATCCTGGTTCACTATAGGTTGTTTTCTGTTAGTCCCATGCCATGATATTTCATGTTTGTGTATATCAGTGGCAGGTGCAGGAATGCAATTAAAACTGACATGATTCTTAAGGGGGGGGGGGGAGAAAAGATAGATGCTGGTTGATTCATATTCACTATCACATATTTTATCACAAGGTGTAAAAAACAAACCAACAATATGATGCCTTCCATGTTTATGACTGTTGATTTGAAAGAGGCATCTGAAACATGGGAAAGTTGCGCTGAAGTGGAGACATGATCTGCTTACTTTCTGGCAATATAAGTATAATTAGATGATTAATATTTTAAAAAAAGGTATGGGGAGGGGCTGAAATTAGCATTATTCCCTTTATTGCATCTATAGGAAAGAGACTCATATACCTCCTTATATATTCATTTGAGAGATAAAATAAAAAATGAAATCATGGTATTGACTGATTGGAGTTCATAGGCCTCTGATGTGTGGCACTGATGATAAGGCCTGTACTGATTTTATTGTTTAATACAAACCTGTCAAACTTTTGATTGGAATTAATGATTATGAGGTCATTCTTACATTTGGAAGACATATTTGCATTCTACTTCCTCTGCCAAACCCATGAAAACCTGGGCGTCATCCAGAGTGCTGTGTTCGACTGATGAAGTCCGACAGCTGAGTTGTGCATAGAATCTTTACGTTTGGCTGCTGTGCACTTAATGCTCAGTGCCATAAACAATAAGGAATATATGTGGCAGCATCCCCAGCACAGTTGTCATGAATGGTTCAGACTGCGGAAAGGGCATGCTCCATTATAATGGCCCACTCAGTCAGGCAAGTTGCATGAGGGAATAGAAACCTACCAACATGTCACATACCATAATACATATTTATAGCAGTGAATGTTTTTTTTTTTTTGCCCAGACCCCATTGATAGATCCGTGCTCTCTTGCCAGGATAAATTGTTACCACTAAAAGCAAAATGTTTTAGAGTGTTTTCCAAGATCCAACTGTTTGCTCCAACCTATTCCCTCCGTCTCCCCCCCCCCCCTTTTCCCCACCCTTACCACCTCCACCCCTTTTCTACTTTTCACCTTTCTGCCACCCTGCCAATTTTAGAACGAGGGGGCAAATTTTTTGGACAGCTACTTCCTGTTGATGGCCTCGTCACATCCCGGTATTTTGTCGGGCGGCGAGGTTCGGCTGTCGAGGAGGGTCTGCCCGACACCACCGAGGCAATTGTGTGAATGAATGATAGCAGGAGGCAGCATGGCACGCAAGCAAGCGCTGTAACGCTCGAGTTGCCATCCCCTACAGGCCCTCGACATCCCAACAAGAGAGGTTTAATTCAGCCCGGTGTTCTGTTACCTTGGGTCCGTAATCGGAATATTTCTTTCAAAGGAGAAAACTAGAAATAGGGAGGGAAAGAGAGAAGCCCCAGCAGGGAAGTTAATCAGTTTTGACTCTTAACTCCATCATTTTGCAATCCATTTTGATTTCTTTCTCTGTGAGCGGAGCGCTGATGGTTTAAGATGTAGTGCTATGTCTTGTGAAAAGAGGTGAGAAGGGAGAAGTCATTCAGGATATATTCATATGTCGGTGAGTAACCTTCCGTTCGTGCAGTTGTGGTTCCATTTTAGATTCTTTCCTGCTTAGATTCAACAACAATGCCAGTTTTTGCACAAGATGGATTAACAACAGGTAATTACGCTCAGGAAATGAACACACTTTCTCTCTGAGTGAAGAATCTTTGAGAGCCCAGCAGCTACTTTTGTAGCACTTTGTTCCTTATTATCCCAAATAACAATGAAAGAAAAAGAAACCCTGGATTTATACAGTATGTGCTATACCACAAGTCTGATAGTCTATTTTGGCTGTGTTAACATCTGTGTGTCCCTTTTGCAACCCTGAAATTTACCTGAATAAGCTGAAAAAAAAATATACAGGTAGGTAATTTAGAGTTTTCCTTGGAACAATAAAACTGGAAACTTCTTTATGTTTGGGGGCTGGGGGGGAACAAAACAATAGATTCACAGTGAATTATTTGGACTTTGAAAATAATTCCAATCATTATTCTTGGAATAAGAGGGAGGCATATTCTTGAGTGACATGGGGATAGTTTTTAATTTCTTTTTTAAAAACACAGACTTGGATTACCTTGATATTTCATACACAATGTTTGGAGACATTCCCATTCTATCGTGCAAAATTTCATGTCGTTTGCAAAAGGGATATATATATATATATATATATATATATATATATATATATATATATATATATATATATATATATATAGATATAGATATATATATATATACAACCTTTAAGAGTTTTTACAAATTCATATCAGCATTCCAGGAATCATGAATATTTTGCATACTCATGCTTGGCTGATTTTGGTACATGATTGTTATCAGTCCTGTGTTGAACTAGACGTCGGGCCTTTCCGGTCTGCCACTGAAGTGCTAGTGGATCACATGGATACATGGTATATGTGAAGCAAAAGGATGTCAGTCCCACATAATATTTTTGGTGTCTGTATCTGAACTCTGGCTCTCAGACTAGATGCACCGAAAGTCAAGATTTTGTGGTTGATGCTCTTATTGTGTAGACCATTTGTTCTTGAAGAGTATTGTTTTTTTGTCATTTTTAAAAAAAAATCATTTAACTCTGTATGTGTCCAGGTACTTTTAGTTGTTGCTTGTCATGGATGCTGTTTTGATATCAGCATTGAGATTATTCCTCCAGACTTGACCAAATTGTAATTTAGCCGGCTCACTCGGCCGTGACAATAATGTGTCTCAGTCCAACAGGGAAGCCATGGTGACATGATAAAGATTAAAGGGATTAGAAGATTAAAGGGATTAGGTAATCTCTACTTATTGGCAATTAGTTTCAAGACATATGTGCAAATTGGTGCTGACAAAGTGCAGTAATTGCTAAACCTCATATAGCCTAAGTATGAAATTGAAATTCACATGCTGTTGAATACAACATGATTACCGGAACTGACTGTGTCCTCGCGGAGAATTTGGGTTTTGTAGCGAGTCGGGGTCTGCAGGCAGGATGAAAATTAGGACGGATGTTTTCCGGTCAAAGTCAAATTTATTTCCTTAGTCATAGCAAGTATTATGACAGAGCTATTGTGTTCCTCTGTGGGGCAGGGCATGAAAAGGGCAAAGCAGACGAGTGAGTGTTTGCTCAATGAATCCTGTGTTTTATGGCGGGAAATACCTGTGGAATGATTCATATTTGCCGAGGATTGCTTCTGAATCTGAATTGACGGCCGCGGTGCCCTCTTTGGAAGTCGAGCCGGTGGAATGGCTTTGCACAGGTTAGGGTCGATCGAGGATCATATTTACTCAAATTGGGTCTGTGATAGTGCGTGCTTTGTTCTGACAGACTAGTTGGGGGTGGGGGTGTGTCGATCAGGCTCGTTTCGTGGCTTCCAGACATCACGTCAAGCGAGTTGGCACACTTATCGTGTGTTGTCGCGGCCGCAAAGTGACGAGGAAATCTTTGAGAAGGGAGGGGATTGGGGAAGGGAAATGTTTCAAATCTAGAATGTGAGTGCTTTTGTTGACTTGTACTCAATAGCTGCTTCTTATTCCATGTGCTTTTGAAATGTGTAAATTGATAAGAGAGAATGCCCTGTGTGTTTTAAGGGAAGAGAGGGATTTGAGAATCTCATAAATGTTCAGCATATTACAGATGTTCAATTGTCAATGATGTGTGTCAATAGCTTCTTGAGCTGATGCCTGTGATACAAGGAAGGGGATAAAGAGAGAAAAGAGGAAAAAAAGAGAGCTGAAATAGCCCAACACGAAGAAAGGAAAAAAAAAAAATACAGGCAAAATGTATGTTGGGGGCACCTGTTGTAACTGTGCGTTTTGCCTCCAGCTGGGACTGGAATTACAAGTTGACAGCCCGATTTAGTCGCCATTTATCAGATTTGTATCCCCCTCTTTCTCAGGAAAAATATGTCCAATCAAGGAGTCGGAAGTAATGCGCTAATCCGTCTGCCCGGGTGGTATACAAATGACCAAGGAAAGAACGAGGGAACCCCAGAAATGCCTTTGATTGTGTTTATACCATGGTCCCTTTGTTGTGAGTTCCCACTGTGATACAGTCGTCCCCTGGTAAACAAGGGGGAAGAGGTTTGGTCTCTGGGAGTCTCGTGTTTGAAGCGACACATTCTTGTCGACGGCGAGTCTCGTATGAAATCAAGAATTCCTTTGCTTCAGCAGTCACTTTCAAATAAAATGCAAAAATTGTTTTCTGTTCAGAAATAGGGTGTGGGTTTGCCTCATAACCCAACCTTGACATGGTTAGCAAATATTGAGTGAGAGTAGCACCATGTGACAGTAGAGATCTTTGCTCATTTAGAAAGTTCCATAAACATTTCCTAAAAAAAAAACACCCCAAAAACGGTAATTACATACAAGTGAAGAATGCAAAACTAATGATACTTTAATGGCCTCAGTCTACCAAAATAACATATAGTTCAAAAGACATGTCTTTACTAAAGTGGACTGAAATATCAAGCTAGTAGTATAAAGTAGAATTTGTTTGTGCGTTCCATACATTGTACTTCAGACTGTGTGTGCACTTCGAAATTGAAACTTGTCACCAAAATAAGTACTCGTAAGAGGTTATATAGGCTACAAATTGTTAATTACATGCTTGTTGCGCAATTTGTGCCAGCTACATGATCCTAACCAAGCTTTTTGTCTTGTTTTGCTTTTGAAAACCTGTCAATTAAATCTGTATTTCAAATTTGTGGTTTCTGTGGACTACATAATCAGTCATTTAGAACAAAATATTGCAGGAATGTCTGCAGTATTGAGACTTTTTTTTTCTTTACCAAATATATTCCTAGACATTGAGTCTGTGATATTGCCTACCTCTTTCATATAGGCCTAAACTCATTACTAATCATTCATTGCATGGTTTTGCCGTATGAATATATATTTATATTCATTTATTGCTGATACAGTAATGCATATGAAAGAGTGGTTCAGAAAAGATGTGTTGATCTGAGGTATTGAATTCTGTGTGTGGAGTTCATCAGTTTGGCTGTGTGCTCTATATAGACCTCCGAGAAACTGTCGGAGGAATTTCCTTTCCCACAGCAGCTTCTGGAACTGGAAAGAGGAAGTATTGAATTATTCTGGAATTTATCTGATTAATGGGCATTTCTCTCTCCTCATGGCACATAGCTGAAACATTTCAAATGGTCAAACTCGTATATAATGGTAAGAGAGCTGCTGTGCAGAGTATGTTATTTAGCATTTTTACGTCCCCATTATGCAAAATGTGTTCAGAGAGAATCGTTGATCGTGAACATGATTTGCATTTATGCCTCCCCAGTAAACTTGATTCAAAGAGAGAATCGCTGTTTGTAAACGCATCTTTTTTTGTGTGTGTTTTGAATCAGTGTTTTGAAACGGCATTTATATCAAAGTGAGTCAGGGTGCAACTGTGTTTTGCACTAGTCATGTTTCATAATACTGATTAAGCCTTCCAAGAATTAAGCATAAATGCACAAGTCTGGACCCGGAACAAAACAGTGGGATTGTTGGTGATAGAATAATTCACACTATTCAGTTGTGGATCACTGTTTGTGGGGGATGACTAATAATGCCACATATAGATGAATGAGTCTGGTAAATTACATTTATCATTTAAAGAGAATACATGTAAAACATCATCACTGATTTTGAGTGTATTTTGAGCCCATACATTTCAAATGATATCCCAGTGTGTAAGCTTATTGTTTAATCATATTTGGCAGGCAAAAGCTATCAATTAAAAATGGAAAGTGAAAGTTAAATAAAAGTTGCGGTTCTAAACTACATAATGTTGTTGTTGTTGACATGATATGACCACTGATGCTTATTAAAGAAACCTGTGATCAACCGCACAGTCTAGTGTTTTCTTCCTGTCTGTATAAAGAAAAAAAAATGATAATCGATGATTTTATATGGGTAAGGTGATTGCGATCTTATGATGTACATCCTTTGGTTACTTTAGATTGTCACGCAAGCATGCAAGAACAATAGATGGTGTGTAGGCCAGAATATACGTCTCTAACAAGTTGGGAAAACAGTTCCGGGGAACCTGCCCACCATGTGGTTTTTTTCCCTGGAGCTACTCCAACATTTTGAGATTTTTTCCTTGCTTGTAAATTTGAGATTCATCAGCAGGAAGATATTAAAGATAAGGTAAGAGTATCAATACCGGCTAGAATATAGGCCTCATCTTCAATTCAGAATCCTTCAATTAAGTATAGGCTGAATGGAAAACCCTATACAAATTTGATAAAGGAATGTTTTAAGAAAAACTGGCTAGATATTTTTCCTGATCCTTTGTTTACTTTCAAGATGTTTGTTTTTTGTCTTTAAACCATCATTTTTTACTGAAAAAAAAAATAATAAAATATTCAATGTGTAGGAGGCAAATTTGTTCGAATTTGAAGTAGTTGAAAAGTAGTGTCACATTCCATGACTGTCCTGTGTAGAGATTTTTGGTGGGGATTATGAAAGTTCACAGGGAATCAAGACATATTCCATCACTTGGCATGGTACATTCTGTTGTAACCACCTCATTGATGCATTGAAGATGACAAATTTTGGGTGATGAGATTTGGTTTGATAAGAGACCCATCTCACCTGCGATCTCACTCAGTAGGGACCCTCTCTCCCTTTCGCCCCACTCCCAAGTTCCTCCTTTGCTATTACACCTTTTTCAAGGGTGCACACGATTTTAGCGCAAACATTCGTTTGTAGAGAAAGCCAAAGCAGATGTGTTTGGGGGCCTTTTGAGATCTACAAAACTGATTGATATCATTTTCGATTGGATAGAAAGCCTAACCTGAGCACAACTACTGACCAATCAAATTTAGTGGCTGAATGTTCCAGTTAGTCACCTTGACCAAGGAGATGGATACTGTACCTCCTCACTTTGACTAATGGAATTGCTGCATTCTCCTGTTAACCTCTCAAAGTGCGAATATGTACTAAATGCATAAACTTCTTTGAACAGAGCTTGGCAGATTGGGTGGGTATGATTTTCTGTACCAAAAGGTGGTAGCAAAATCGTGTTTAAAACTCAACAGGCGTAGGGTGAGAAATTTTGGAGGGGTCCTCACGGGCCCTCTTGGTAGGGGCTTGCTCCTCATTGGAGAAGGGACTCCATCAGTACCCTCTGCTCGCATCTTTCCTCATGTATCGCTATGGCGACGGGGCCTTTGAAGAAGGCTACTCCCATGCTGCCTCCACCACCACCTACGGATTCACAGGTCTTTGCCATTAAGCGGAAATGACGGGAACAGTCCCCTCTTCTGTCTGGGCCAGCCAGCCATCGATTGACTCATGCCGAAGCTATGTTGAGTGGCAGCAACATTACGTCGGAAACTCCTTTGTGGTGCTCCTCTTTCTCTTGCAAAATCGGCAGGATAGATCTGGAAACCAGATATCGGGCGGATAGAAAGATTTACAGTCAAGTCATCATAATGTGTTGAAGTTGTTATTGTTTCTCTGAACTATTTTTTTTTTTTTTTTTTTTTGTCTTTCATAGTAGTTAGCATGTTTATATTGTTAGATATTTTCTTATCTACCCTACTTGTTGTGCTATGCTGGTTCTTCTACCCCTGCCAGAGTGTGATACATTGATATTTGTGAACATGATAAATGATCAAATACCTTTATCTCTTCCTCACTCTCTCTTATATATAGGCCTATGTGTGTGCATTCAATGAATTGTGTGGACAAACGCTTTCATGTGCATTTTACTTTCGCAAATCTTGGCTCCTTGCAAAATGAACAAAAGTTTCGTGCACATGAAATTTCTGCTTTTACAGTGTCACTTGAAAAAAAAAAAAAAGATGAATATGAGTTGTACAGTGTAAAAAGAGAAAATAACTTTTGTTCCTCAGTTGGCAACATAGTTACTAATTGGTGCATGGCCAACACTTGTGTTGTTGCTTTATTTTTCAGAGGAAGATATTTAAGTTGCTGACAAGAGCAGTGATATTTTGATGAGGCCCTGCAGTAACCTAATGCGAAACCACAAATCCCATGACCAGGGCTACTGACAGACAGTTTTCTCAGTGAACAGCCAGCATTTGGACTGAGAACAAAGAAAGTGCAGAGGAAATGGGATAGAAATCTCCCATCTGGGTGCAAAGGAGGTACTGAAGGGGAGCTATAAATATATGGGCGACTGTGAAGGAAGTATCTGGTTGTTCGAGGCTGAAGGAAAGATGCAGTAGGGTGGGGGAGGAAATGGAGCACTTGAATAGGGCTGTGTTTACAAGGTTTTGGTTTTGCGTAACGAGAAACACGGTTGTGAAACATGCTTTTGAAACATGGTTTTGCAACATGGTTTGGCAGAGGAGAGTTTATCCCAACCGTGTTTCTGGCTCACTCAGACTGTGCCATTGCTCATCTCAACATGCACAGCTTGTTCCTTGGCAATAAACTGTATAAGCTGTATTTTCGCGCAGGTTTAATTTTCGCGAATTTCGCGAATTGCAGTTGGATCGCAAATTTAACAACACGCGAAATTGTCTCCATGCGCTTTGTTAATAGAGCATTAATGTAAGCATTGGTGTTGATTCGCGAAAACAACATCTCGCGAAAATGTCTATGACCTTCTCATTCGCGAAAATATCTGTATGCGAAAATAACAGTGCATAGAGTACATGTACATTGGCCAAACAGGGTATGTGCAACTTGGATGTCATATAGGCCCAAACTGCATTTCAAATCACGGTTGCATTTATAGGACTTTACGAACTTTGTTTCTAGTGAAATGTGTTTTTGAATCGCATCTCCACAGTAACTTTCAAAAACCGTATTTTCAAAACCATATTTGTAATCATGACTACCATCTGCTGTAGCAAAATTTTATCATGACAAAACACGGTTTCAAGACCATGTTTCTCCTCAGAAACTATTGCTATTAAAAGGGTGTTCAGACACAAAATTTATACTGAAACGGTATAGCTATACAATAAATTTATACGTCTGAACGCTTACTAACAAAATGACATATCAACAATGTA
Source organism: Diadema setosum (assembly GCF_964275005.1). Taxonomy (NCBI): domain Eukaryota; kingdom Metazoa; phylum Echinodermata; class Echinoidea; order Diadematoida; family Diadematidae; genus Diadema; species Diadema setosum. The sequence goes on from NC_092686.1 coordinate 10,315,349, forward strand.
TGATGAAATGATGGTCAGAGCATTGTTTCGAACTAGAACTCGATAACAAATCAGCATTCCATAGGCGTCTGAACGTATGGCGACCATAGAACAGTATAACTGGGCGGGGCTTAAAGGGAGTGTGCACGAAAGGTTACCCTATACCTGTCACTCGCGGCGGCGTCATGACCATAACAACATGCGCAGTGGGAAACTGTGCATCTATGCGACATTTTCTGGAATGGTCGAGATTTTAGCATCTGAACGGTTTTCAGCTATACAATGATTCTTTATACGTCGTTTCTTTATCGAGTTTTGGTATAAACTGGCAAGTACGTTTGAACAGGGGGTAACGCACACTATGGGTGGACTTAAAAATGGTGTTAGGATTTGATAGCAAGCATGGGATGGGAATGGGTTGGAAGTGAATTTCTCAGATTAGGAAAAAAAAAAAACATGCATCCCTCCCTTTGTCATTCATCATGAGTGTCTCAAGAAAGAGAACTGTGGCTTTGGAAAGACGATATAGGTGCCGAGAATATATAGAAGTGTTATTTCATTCCTGCGAGGTGTCCATTTCGTTGTGTATCTTGTAATTCAAACTTTTAGAAGGAAATCAGGAGAGTGAAAATTGTCTGGAGGTTTGTCACGCTGTCTGGCTATCTGCCGCATTTGGCATTTTTGTTGCAGCTTCCAGTTATCCAATCATATTTTGAAATGCCAATGGGTTGGGTGGGTGGGTGGAGGGGGGGGGGGGGAGGACGGTGGAGAAGGGGGGGGGGGGGACTGACTGACTGACAGAAGTCAAAACTTCCATGGCAAAGCCCCTGTGTAAACACCCGGCTTCCAGTGCACCAGGAATGTCAGAACATTCCACATATATCGCAAATAAACACTGTCCTCAGAGAGACAGTAAATGGATAGTCTCAGTACAAGACCTTTGCAGAGATGCCAACTGTCAATTTTTTCAAGTATTTGGGATTGTTTGTTGTTTTTTTCCTGAAAATACTACAGTTTGCATTGAAAATACCGTTTTCCTCAAATTATAGTACCATACATATGTCTATCGCAGTAAAGGCAAAGATACTATTTTACCCCCAAATAATGCATTTTAGCCCTCAAAATAGGCCTACACTTCAATTCTGTTCACAAGGTTGCATCTCTTCCTGCCTTTGCCTCATTTATCTAACATTGTGGACGAATTTGGATATAGTACAGAACTCGGTCGGCAGTGTCTCAGCTATGTGATTGTAAGTTGATGACTGTAAGGTATCATCTTACTTCCAAACTGAATAATAATAATGATAATACATTACATTTGTAATGCGCTTAATACAATGTTTCTAAGCGCACAGGGAAAAGACAAAAGGAAAGATGAAAAATGAGGGAAAACAGACAGGTCAAAACACAAGTAAGAATAACATGACATAAATCAAATGTGTACCAGTAATTAAACACATACAATAATTGAATTACACCCAGCACATTAACTTAGGGAAGGAATCAATGTGGGAAGCGATGAGTTTTAAGAAGTGCCTTAAATGATTCTACTGATAGGGCTTGTCGTATATGAATGGGTAAAAAGATGCACTTTCGAGCAGCATGATTTTGAGAAGCGAAACACAAGAAGTCGGAAAGATGGGCTTATGTCACATTTTGTAATGGTTGGAAGGGGCATTATTGGTGGACCTTGGTCTTTGGCATAGTGTTGAATGTTCTTTCAAGTGTCTGTGAAATTAATGATGGCGAGTTGAGACTGGGTTTGAGGGGCTCAAAATAATGCAACACAGTTGGCCGTAAGAATGGTAGCAACTTGACTTGATTTGAAATTATAGTCATTGCCAAAGGGAGATTGTCATTTACCAGCTAGATATGATAGCACCATCAAATTGCATGGAAGATCTTCACTGCCAGTGATGTCTACTTGCTTGTGGGTGATCTAGGTTTTGCTGTTTTCTCCTTGTTGTTGGTGTAAAAAAAAAAAGCAATTGTCACTATTTAATATCAAAGACAATCATTTGGCAATCTGACCTCAAAACACCAGTTCACCATCAAAGGCATCTGCATCCCCGGGGCTGTTTAAAATGCGGTTTCTTTTCAGAGGCGAAATCGAGTCGCTCTTTCACAGTGATTCACTCGGAAAATTGCCATTGAAAGAGAGAGAGGGAGATTTGTCCTTCGTTATAAAAGAAAGAATGGACTCAATGCTCGAATCAGAGCACGGCAGGTTTTACAAAGATGCTCTATTTGTTTACTGGTCATATATTATGAATGAAAGATGTATTTCTTGTCTCCGAAATCCACTTTGTCCATTTTTCTTTCACTCGTCACCTCGGCCGTGACATCGGTCTCGGCTTGGAAAGTGGGGAGAAAACAAAAATGTGAGTGCTGTGTCTTCTGAATCAAAACAGCTACCCACACTTTGGGGAGGAAAAACTCTTTTAATGGGTGTCGTGTTTGCTATCAAAGAGGTCCGTTTCTGTTCGAACTCTTGGTAATATTCAGGGTTAGAATATGCTCCCCCTCCCCCGTATTTTTGTTTTTCTCTCGGAATGCAAACGTGCCATTCACAATAAGATCAGTCTCTATCGCTTTCTGGGCGACCCACAAACAATACTGCATCTCCAAACCCCAGAGTGACTCTTGATTTATGGAATGGTTTGCAATCAGTGATTTGTTTAGTCCACGGTCAGTTCATTCCATAACTCTTCCTTTCCCTCTCTTCTTGCTCTCTTGATAAGAAAGTGACCATAATTTTACTTTTCATTACTTCCGCATGTCTGGTATCCTTGTTTTGTACAAATCAAGTCCATTTGGAACCGTGGAAGTGCGTGCATGTGTGTGTATACGTGTGTGTTATCTTCCTATCAGTGACAAAACTCTTTCTTATTTGGGGAAGGGGTTCTGCCATTTGTGAGATACAAACGTTGCAAAAAAACAAATCTTATTGATCATTGTTCAAACAATCGATGATTTGTAAGTGCATGGAGTGTTTCTTGCCAGTTGAAAATTTCTAAGTTAAGTGTGTGTTTGTGGGGGAGGGAACTCGAAGTGTAGGGGTTCCTTCTTTGTCCTTGTTAATGTTTCTTCAGGCTGCAATGGACTTCAAGTTGGCATGTTGACATTCTATTGATTGCTTACTTGTTTTTGCCGCCAGCCTTGCTTCTTCTTCTTTTTTTTTTTTGCTATGCGTTGGTCCCCAACATAGGTTTTTCAACCTTGACAGATAAACAAGGTAAAACAAAAGCAATGCATCGTGTGGTCTGATGTCATTTAGTTCCATATTTACTCCATGGTCCACCTCCTTCATTCGAACTGTTAAAATGCACAGGGCATTGACTTGAATGTGAGATACCCTAAGCAGTGGTCTCTCTCATCACCCCTCCCTCTTACCTCAAGGTTCTGTTGCTCCTATGGTATGTCTTCCGGAGGTTCTCCCGGTAAAAGGTATTCATAATGGGGTGTGAGACAGGGCACAACCTCCGGAGGTTCTCTCATGTTCTTACCACATTTTTAAGCAGTATGAACAGGGCCCCGTTGCTAGAAACTTTGCATTTAAACGCAACTTGCAACTGATTGTCACTGGCCAATCAAAATCATTGTTGCACGCATGTCTTCTTAATAGGGCAGACCCTGAGCCAATCAGAATGGTTGTTTCAAAATTAGCAATTATTTGCAATTGATTGCAACTTTCTTGCAACGGGGCCCTGGGGATGCAATTTTCGACCAAAAAACCATCCACCACTGCAATACTTGAATCACAATTATATGATGGTTTGATAAACGTGGCACTTCAAGAATCGCGTTTATCAAACCACCTTCGTAAACGCTATTAGAAACTTGTTTTGAAATGTGATTCTCTCTCTCGAGTTAAGCGCAGCTAAAGTTTCTTGTGCGCTGTTCACCTACTGTACATATCAGACCAGACATGGTTTGCATCATTTTTGGCATAGAAGTTATGTGTGTGTGTTTGGGGGGGGGGGGGGGGGTGGGATGGGGTGTGATGAATGTTTTTTCAATTCATTGCAGCTGCACTCATTTCATTGTTTACTTTCCATATGGTTCTGCCATTTCCTTATTCGGTGTTCTGATCAGATGCTCCTAATATTCAGCGGAGTGCAAGTTAAAAACAGAGGATCCAAAAGAGAGTGCTGCATACAAATCATAAAGTTTAATGCCCAGAAGCCTTCTGCCATTCCCTTGATTTAAAAGGAAAGCGGAAGGTGTAAGAACAAAGAATTTTGTTCTCTCCCCCCCCCCCCCCCCAAAGCTCTGAGGGTTGGACATCTGTTGAATACAGTGATCTGGTTCCCTGACACTGCCCACATGCTAGGATATGTACGAATGGGGTGACAATGAACGGGGATCAAAATCGTAAATCTGGGGCGGTGAGCGAGGTATGCGGGAGATAAGCCCAAAAATAGGATGTTGCTGTCTAGATAATTTCTTCCACATTTGGCCACGGCCCATTTGCCGGCATACTGTGGTCATTGCTGCGACTCGGTTGGTTGGTAGGTCGCGGGCTGCCGGTTGACGACCCAGGTCGGGTTTGTGCAGTTCTAAGCTAGGACAGATTTAACTGCCCAGATTTCCGTTAGCTGGAAGGTGATGACAAGTTATTCGATAGACTTCGAGGCAGGTCGGAATGGGATGTTGATAAAGTAAAACCCAGTGTATGGGCTAGAGAGACGCATAAACAATCAAAGGAGACTTTCACAGTGTGTATTTAGTGCTCTGGATGGTCTCCGTGTCTTACAGAAATATTTAGCCCTCATATATTTTTGAAATGTTCCCCATTTCCCATAGACTCCTGCCCGAGTATACTCGGGACTCGTCCTCAAGGGGTTAAAGGGATCATATGATAGTTTTGGTTGAGACCTAATTCCATGGTTCTAACATTTTTTGGGTGAGATAATGAGAACCTCCAATGAAATATGAAAGAGCATGTAATTTCGAGAGGAATTTAACAATTATTTGACGAGAATTGGTTTTGAAATGGCTGAGATATCCAAAACAGTGCAATCCCAATGAAAGTTGGGACCCAACTTTTGTTACGATCGCTTTGATTTTACTGTGTTTTTGGATGTCTCAGCCATTCCAAAACCGATTTTCATAAAATAAACTTTGAATTCCTCTTAGAATGGTATGCTCTATGCTATTTCATAAACTTGTGGTTTCTTGGATTTTGCAAAAAATTAAAAGCCAAATTCTCATCTCCGCCAATACTATACCACTCCTTTAAGGCAAACACCTCGTTATTTTCTTCTTTTGTTGTTGTTGTTGTTGAAATTGATTTTTTTTTTTAAATCAGTTTTTGTAGCATGATGCCAAAATTGTTAAACTCTTGTGCGTGGACAAAAAAAGAAAAAAAAAATGTAAAGCTGATAGCTCCTGTATGTCAATATGGCTATTCATCCTTTAGTCTATTGTTTTGCCTATCAAAGTACTTGTACAAACAGCATACTTGTGATATATATGAGAGAGACAGAGAAAAAAATATGAGTTAGCATATGGAATATATTCATTCAGATGACATTCAACTCATCCTTTTGCTCGTTGACTTGTTGAAGTTAGTAAGTGCCAAGGAGACCGAAATGATTTACATCTTTTATGGAGTAGATCCCAATTTATGATCCTGGTTCTCAACCTCTCAACATCTTCACCCCTCTGACATTTCTGCATGCGGTGTGATATGAATGATTTGTGTTCCACGCTATAACCTTGTCCTTTAAATCCCAGGTCTTTGCATTCTTCCATCTTGGGGTGGGGGGGGGGGGGGAGGAGGGTGATGGTTCATTCGCAAAGACGTCTACACAAGATTTGAACTTTCTGAGTTTTTCCAGCACTGTCCCTGTTGAAATTTTTGGTCCACGGACTGCCGATGCCTGAAAGCCTTGCGGTATGTTGTAGCAGGCAACTGTGCTTGCACAAATGTCTGTAATATTCTTCCAAGCTGCAGCATTGTGTGTTGTTTGAAAGCTACAGCATTGCTGTTTGTATTTGCAGCCTGTATGAACCAGCAATCAGGGCGCGATATGAAGAGAAAACACCAGAGATTTCACACGGCAACACTCTCACTCACAGAAATGTCATATGTGAAGCTGTATGGGTTTCAAAAGTTGCAAGACAGCTCACTCACCAGTCTTCGCTCACAATTTGGTGGCAACAGAAGGAAAATCTCCAAGCAAAAGTTGGTGAAAAGTTTGAAAACCAACAGTATTGCAGATTTGAGCGCGAATGAGGCCATTCGTGAAAGGGTTGTAAATGCTGTTTGGGAGATGGCATTTCATACGCAAAATATGTTCCATTGTGGAGATTGATATACTTTTCAAATCTGGTAATCCTTTTTTCTTTTTTTTTTGTCATTAAATGCTGGAGCTATAAATCCTGTACAATTCGTAAGTGGATCAGCTATCTGCACCCAAAAGACAATTTCATATTGGGTATCAGTGTGTAAGAAATGCACAGAAAGTTGCGCGTAAGAGACTGGGTAAATCATCCCATGTTGATAGGCTACAACTTTTTCATTCCCTTTAGAAATCGAAAAGAGAAATTAGAGAAATTAAAAAGACAAATTGAATATTTATAAACATATGAAAAAGTCATGAAAACTTTGTGCAGCAACGTGTGCCTACCTGCTCATTGCTATGGAACAAATGGAATTACTCATTCTTTCGTAGAGCTGAGCTTGTGAAATCTTACAATGGGCTTACACACACTGCCTGAGATTACTTAACTGCATAAACCATTCCGAAGGAGAGGGAATATTCCGATAATTTACTCCCCTTCCCTGTTTGAAGCACAAAATAACAGAGCTCAAATCTCTGTGGATCGTATCCAATGCCTCCCAGCCTCAAGCAGGCATTTTATAGAGGCTTAGAAGAAAATGAGAGGAATTTTGCCCTCCAAAATAGAGAGAAAGAACAAAAGTATGGCCATTTCTTATTGCCAATTGACAAACCTTATCAGGGTAAGATTTGAATGCGGGCTGGCTGGATATTTGCAATATCTCGGGAAGAAATCTTGCGGAAACCTGGGAGATTTGGTTAGCAAGGGTACCTACAGTCCCACCTACCCACCCATGAGTTTGGCTGATTTCACAACCACGGACGGGGTGATTACTCCGTGCAATCAGCCGGTGAGACTGGTGGTCTGCCTGGGCACGTTAGTGGGATTCACACTCACGCAAATTTGCGGGATACAAATCTCAAGATTACACTGAAATCTTGAGATTTTTGCCTGTGAGGACATAAAAATCCCAATAAATAACGTGATCATTACGATCTAAATCCCCCTAAAATTGTGCAGTTATTTTGGAATTATCACGATAGTTTGAGAAATACCGCAATGATTTGCACTGTGATGAGTATGTTAACACTGGAGGAGAAGAAATCTTGAGATTTCTTACATTGTCATTCAAAACACATTTTGCAACAGTGCACGAACACAAGTTCAAGGGTCACCATTTTGCTAGATTTCAGGCATGCACAGTTTGGTCAACAAATTATTGCAATCAGCAATTAGCGCAAGAAGGAAAGAGGCATTAAAGATTTTGCCGTGATAACTTCGATGTCCAGTATATAGGGAAAGTAGACTGACTTCTAGGGCTTCCAAAAAGTTCAAACTATGCAATTATGTAAGACTAGCTGAAAACTTTTCATGTCTGAAATTTATGTCATGCGTCCAATTTTACACAAGTTATTACTTCCCCACAATGCAATGCAGAATTGATCTGTTTTGACTATGTCTTGAAAGCGAGAATTTAAAGGTGTTGTGAGTTCCAACATATGCTCCCCCTCCAAAATGGTAGGAGTCTTCTTGTATATTTCTCCTCATCTTGCATCATCTTCATTTTTCAGACCTGTAAATTTCATAGCTGTTGAGCTGCGGTAATGACTTCAATTAACCCCGAGTGGAGGAAATTTATGACGCTCGCAAGGTGCGTCCTCCCCCTCTCTCTCTCTCTCTCGTCTCATCAGTCGAGGAATTCTAATTTTCGTCCAAGTTGATTGCTGTGGGAAATAGGGGTGCACCTGTAAACACCAGCAATCTCCATGCGCCTTCTTCGACAGCGGGCCATAGCCAGCGTTGGAGCATCCTGAGAGTAACCTGTGGATGAAAAGTCAACTCGTGAGAATCCGCAAGCATCGGAGATTTGATTTCCCGTTTTGATTACGGATTGATTTCTATCTATCTCGGCAATTTAACTTTTTTTCCCTCAATCTTTTTTTTTTTTCTTTTTTTTTTTCTTTTTTGGTGGGGGGTGGGGGACGATGGAGCGGTGGGGTTTTGCGTGCTGAGTGTCGTATCGGGCAGCCCAGGGAAGAACTGCAGTCACTTTGGAAATATTGAAAGCATATTTGTGTAGGATAGGGTGCGGGCTTGATTTGCATCGATTTGCCGTGGATAGGGAAGGTGTGCAATTAGCTCGTAGGGGGTGGGGGACGGGGGATCGGGGGTGGGGGATGCATGCCCAAGAGAGGAAAAGTTTGAAAGAAGTGATTCGTAAAAGTGACTCATTCAAATTGCCTTGCCTCAGAATGATTTCCTCCTAATTTGAATGCGTAAGGAAACAAATTATGGAATATTTTTTATGGACAGTTTAGCCCAGAGAGAAAGTTGCTCCAAATGAATGAATGAATGAATGAATGTAACAAAGAAAACATCAGAGTCGATCCAGTATGGCGGATAAAGCTGCGTGAATATCAGTTAATCATGTTTTGTGGTGTCCGTAGGCTGCTCAGATGAGGTCTTCTCACCAGTTCCCTACACTAACTGCATTCACACACACAAGTTTGTCTGGGTTTTTTCGCATCACAATGCAAAAATGAATTCCATATGCCACCTTTCACACATTCTGCGCAGGGCAAATTCTTGCGAGTGATTTTTGAAAAAAAAAAAATGTTAATTTTTAGTTTGTGTGACTGCAGCTTCTGTTACATGTTGGTTGGAATTTTTCTCATATTGTTGTCCTTCCAGCAGAGGCACAAAACTAACTTTGTTGAGAGGGGAAAAAAAGGAACAAATTCTTCAAATGAGCTATCCATTAAAGGCAACTCAGAAATTTAATACCAGTTTTAGTCCCTTTATAGTGATATTAGAAATTAACTGGGCATGACATTGCAGATGATATGACAACTTCAGAACCAAGCTGGCTAGATAGAGGTTACCGTGGGATGTATGCTTGAAAGAATTACTAACATTCATATTGTCATAATTTTAATTTTAATTTTTTTTTTAATTTGATTAAAAAAAAAACCCAACAAATGCCTATCCAGTTCTGCTCAAAGTGTGCAATGCTCTATTGCTGGTATTTCTCCGCTGTTTTTCAAAACAACCTTCCTTCAGGGGTAAAATCTGCCTTCAGTCCTGGCTTCAAGGTTTCAGAATGTATGGTGGTGGAGATCTGCTGTGCTAGCAGGCGTGGAGTACATCAAAGAGCATATCAGAGGATTTAATTACAAGATTTTATCTCAATCATGGGTATACCAAATACAGATTATTGATCAAAGTGGAGCTTAGGGACTCCGAAAGGGTTTTATTTTTCTGTTCCAGATTTTTCTTTGCCTTTGATTCTTTTTCTTGAGCATGGTGGTCTTGAGGTTTTCGAAAAATGCGGGAGATGGGTAAATGTAGCCGACAGAACAGATTGGAACGCAGAAAGGTCAGATCGGAACCTGTTACCGCGGCAACAGTTCCGAAGGACGACGAAGATGTTGCATCTGGTTTCTGATGCTATCAATACGGCATTAGGGAACATTAGCATGCCCGAAGAGAACTACACTGCCAATTGAGAAGGATGGATCAATGCCTTTCTTTTTTTTCTTTTTTTTTTTTGGTAGGTGAAGGCACTGGAGGAGTTGCCATGGCAACCATATCCAGGCAGTTTGCTTGCAAAGACTTGCCAAGCAGTAGGGGAGCATCCAGGACAGGTGCTGAAGTCTGTTGTGCTTTCATGTGCTGTTGTATTAGTTCATTGAATTCAAATTTAAGGAGTTCAGAAAAAACTAAGGTTGGAATGTGGATTATTATCCCCCATGTTGTACCTGTCATATTGCATCTCATTTGAAGAGAGCATAGTGCTTTTAAACTCATGATCTATTCTCCATGATGTTCGTCTCCTTCCTGACTAATACAAAACAGTTTGGAAATTACATCTGGCTACCAAGTAGATGCTATACATATAATGTCATTGCGTTGTTTTGTACAGAAAACAGTGTGCATTTTAAACAAAAGAGGTGAGAGAAATATAACTGTTTCTCCCAAATTTATGAATTGTGTGGTGAAAGTAAGAATTGGGGGGAATCTTTTCAGGGCTACTGAGTTTAAATGTATGTACATGATCAACCTATTCATTCAGAGTCCCCAATGTGCAGTCAATACATGGCAGGGAACAACTGATTTTGTGTGTGTGGGGGGGGGGGGGGAGGGGGAGGGGGAGGGGGGAGAGGGGGAGGGGTAATGAAGAGAGGTGTGTATGACCCTGCTCTGTTAACATCTACACAAGATAAGATGAGATATCCATCTCTTTGTCTGATGTGCACAACCTCAAAGCATCAGAGAATGTGTGCAGTCAAGCATGTCAGCATATAAGTTTAGACTCTGTGAATGTCTTCAAGAAAGCTTTTTGTCATGATATGATGTGATATGATATGATGTGATATGATATGATATGACATGATATGATATGATATGATATATGATATATGATATATGATATGATATGATATGATATGATAATGATGTGATGTGATGTGATGTGATGTGATGTGATGTGATGTGATGTGATGTGATGTGATGTGATGTGATGTGATGTGATATATATGATATGATATGATATGTATCTGAATGCAACTATCTGCAAAGATGTACCTTTGTCCATTTGCAAATACCTTTGTCTCATAGCATAATTCCCTTTAAGCTCAGTGATTTTTTTTTTTTTTTTTTGGGGGGGGGGGTTGGGATTAGAACTTGAATGTCTGAAAACTACAATATTGCAGTGCTGAAATGAAATTGGAGCCGATTTATGAGAGAGTTTCTCTCGGTGAGTGAAATCTTGTCTTACCCCCACTGGGCATCCCGACAGAGGCTCATAGAAGACAGAGTGTCCTTTGAGAGCGGTTCTGGGAAATCGCACAGATTTGTTTCTGCCCTATGTCCGTTTCACAGCTCTGGCCATTCTTTTCTACTCTTGGGGGCAGCGTTATCTCTCCCTTCCTTGCGCCTGTTTACCCTGTCTCGAATTTCTCTATCCCTGACCATTTCCCTAGACCCTATCAGTTTGATACAGCTGTACTTCTTCCCCATCCCCTTCTTCTTTCAAACAAAAGGACAGGAAGGACAAACTCTTTAGTTCAGGGAAAGTCCTGACCTCGTTCCACAGAAACAGCAAGTTTCCCCATCAACAATGTTGTTTTCAAACTTTGTAGATATCATAAATAAGCAAGACAGGTATGTCAATTATTAACTACAGAAAGAAGAAGAAAAAAAATGAAGAGATGGTCTCATAAGTCCCACACTATGATATCTGTGTTAGTTCTCTTTAGTGGCTGTGGTGTTCAGGAGCCAGTTTAACTTAAAACCCAATTGGAGTCTTCCAAAACAAGGCACAACCTCTGAGAGTCGTGCCGTGTTCACCTCAGACGATGGGGACTCTTAAACAGTTACAGCATGCACATGACCCGTACCAGGGTATTACAAATTCTAAAAAGTAGTCGCGGAAGTCAAAATGTAGCAAACCATGGCAAAACATTCAAAACGAGGGAAAGACAGTATCTCTCAAAGCAAATGTAACCTAGAACACACATTTTACACATATTATTCCAAGATAAGAATATGCCAGTGGAATGACCCTACCTCATGATAAAGTTACTCAGTTGCACACAACTCCGAAATGTGCTATTATAAACCTTTTACCCCTGCATGTTAGACATTTTGGCCTGCAGTATGGTTGAAAACAAGGTATAGACTATTTTAAGCAACTAGTAGAGTTCATGAAAGCCAGCGTTTACTTGTGAAAGGAGGAATGTTTGCATGCATTTTAATCTCGCATATTTTGTGAGAGCCAAGATTCATGAAATCAAAATGCACGCAAAAGTTTTTGTGTACACTATACGCATTGAATGTTAGTGGCAACTCATTTAAATTTCATGCTGCAAAAGAGGCCATCAGCTCCATGCCGCGAAAATATCTTTTTTTATGGTAGTTGAAGAATCCTCCATAATGTTCAACATTGTAAAGAGATTTTGAAGACTTATTCTGATTTAGATACTTTTTTGTGTGGTACAATTTCTGTAAAAGTAGCTTAAGAGCATATTTTTTCTACTGATATAATTGAATTGTGATTTTGGCAACAACAAAAAATAATAAAATGCTGTTTCATGATTCATTGTTGCCCAATATCGATGCAAGCAGTTTTGAGATAACATTGGCTTCAACCAGCTTTAGTTCATTAACCTGCTTCCGTTAAAAGAAAACAGAAACAGACAAATTAAAACAAAGGATGTAAATATGGCACAAATGTTTCCAGCAAGGAATAGGTCTCCTACATTTGCCCATGAATTGTCAACTTAATCCAAAGCTGCACAGGGATCGATATCAAAGCAAATTGAATTTTGAGACGGAATCTCCAAAAACATATTTTTGTCATAAAAATTGCACTGGGACTCTGATAGTCCGCCCGCATACACTACGGCCTTAATTATTCATCAAAATATGATTCATTATCCCTGGATTGGGGTGACTGCACTATTTCATTGTAGGCGCAAGACACTTTTGTTCATGAGCTGAGGATGGTTCAATTTTATGTCTCCCTCCCACCATTAAAAAGAAAAATAAAAAAAAATGTCATGGATGTTTCATTTAAATACTTTTCTCCAGTCCTTGAGGTTGAATTGATTGTGAATAATGCTACATAGTGAAAACTTGGTTCAGAATGGAATCTATGCCCCCCTAAAAGAACCTAAAAAACCAAACAAAAACAAAAAAAGAAATTCTAGGCAATGGTTTCAAGGTTTGAAAAAAAAAATTAAAAACATAACTTGACATGCTACACATTTCTCAGCTGTAAGTTCTTTTAATGAGATTGCAGTGCAATGTTTCAAGGTGACTTGATTGAATAGAGCAAAAATGTGAATGGCTCATAAATTGAATGGGGAATATGAAATTTACAGAAAGTGTTCGTAGCCCTTCACCTGATTTACATGCTCAGTGTTAGTGGGTGCATCCATGCGTGCAAATCAGAAGAGACAATTATGTCATTACCACACAACTTTGCCATTGGTTTGTGCAGAACACATCTCAGTCTCATAACCTGTGGAATTTATATTTCATGTTGATGAATTATGTACCATTCTGTTTAATAGTGTCGTATAATAGTCAGCTTGAATATCTTTTGTTTTAATGATACATTCAAATGGATTTGATTAGAAAAATGGCCTTACTCGTAGTTGAAAAAATGGGGCTCATTTCTTATATAGGTTTCCATACACCATGTCCATGCCAATTCCATCCTAGTTCACAAAGTCAATGGTATTTTGAAATGGCAGTGTGGAGAGGGTTCAACCCAGTGCAAATATATATATCCCGGGGATGGACTTCGTTCGTAGAGCAGTTCAGGTGGAGGGCCCTGCAGTGTGTTGACTCTATGACCAATCCAGCCATTAAAGGTCAAGGTCTATTTTGGTGCCCAAACTGTGGAGTGCGCTGTGGCGTTTCCCTGGTGTTTCCATGGCAACGAGTCCCTGGCACTGAGTACATTCACATGATGCCATGGGGGTCTGTCGGGATCTCTGTTCTTTTTGGGGGGCATTCACCAGAACTGCACTCCCGCAACCTTTAGCTGCATGTAATCACATGACTTAAAGGTAGTGATTGAAAATGCATTGTGGGAAGATATAAAACAGAAATAGGCCTATTGTTGCTCAAAATAGAAATATTTACTTATTTGTAGGTGCATGGATTGTATCACGTCACTCATTGCCGAATCTTAGCATGCGTTAGCAATATCAGCCCAAGCAGAGATCATGGTATCCCAGTTCTTGCATAAAGGCTGGATTTTTATTTCATCTGCACCTCTAGTATATTACTACTTCCTTTACTGTTTTATTTGCCCTCATAAAAGGAAAGATAAAGTGCTAGCAGTGATAATAAAACGTAATAGTAAACTTTTATTTTAAAGGTCATATACTTCTTTGTATAGCTCTGTCACAAAATTTTTCTTGATTGAAGAATGATCTCTCCCAACATTGTTTATGAAATCTTATGGTAGCCCACATCAACAGTTTTGTTTTGTTTTTGTTTTGTTTTTCAAGAAATGGAAAACTTATCCCATGTCCCTCAAGATTATGTTCCCCTTTTGTACCAAGAATAATGGTAGGAATTTTTTTTTCAAGGTTTGTAAAAATCATTGGAAATTTATACTACTGTTTTCCCCCTCCATCATAAAGAAATTTATGGTTTGATTATTCTGAGAAAAGGTCTGAATCACCTACCTCTACAATATACCAACGTATGAAATGAATCTTCAGTTTTTCAGGGTTGGAAACGGGTCACACAAACTTTATATCTACCATGCCAGCTGATATGCAGTTCTGGGAAACTCTTTATCAATTGTACCAGTGATTTCTTCTTTGTTTCATCTATGATGACCTTATTTTCCCAATCCGTGACCATGGTGACAAATTTTCTGTACTGTTTTGTCCCTCTTTGAGATAATTACAAAATAAAATGGAATATTGCACCAATTGTTCAGGCAGTTTACCCAGGGAATTCTGTAGCATCAGCCCAGAAGGTGACTGTCACACCGTGAACCTTTCCTTGTATACCTGTACATATACTGGTTTGGAAGGGTCCTGATAGCTCCATACTGTATCAGGCATAAGTGTCATCAGCAATAGAGCAAAAGGGAGTTCATAATGGGTGAAATACTGTCCTTCTGCCTTGTACCCAACAGTGAGCAATCCAAAGGCTAGAAAAGCATAGGAAGGCAGCCCTTGAAGTAGCCACCAATCTTGAAGACTCGGTGTATCTATGGAACTTTTGTGTACTTGCATAATGCATATCTGTACAAGCAAGTAAAGTGGTTGATGCTGCATGCAAAACTATTGTTGCCAATTGTGTGATTGTCACATGCTACAAGTAATGCTAGATTTTAGTTTCACCAGAAATGTTACCAAACTCTGGAAATGATCTGGAAGAACGATATATATCTTTTGGAAAACTTTTCTTTGATAGAAGGAAAAAAAGGGGGTCATTGATTGTATCCTTTTCTTCCCCCATAGTAACAGAGTAGAGGCAGGAGGAGGTGGAGAGCCATGTACGAACGAGAAATCACTTAGATTGTTGGTGATAAGCCCCTTGAACTGTGTTTGCAGAACAGCGAGTGCAGACCCCGTTGATCGTGGCCGAGGGCCGATTTCGGGATGGAGTTTCCTCCCCAAAGTTGAGCGACCCTCTAGTAACGAGTGAAACCCAAGCTGCCGCTGCATATCGCCGCCGAGAAAAGCGGCAGGGAATTCTGCGCCCGCCGATCGGCAAGCCCCTAATTCCAACAGTGATTCAAGTTGCTCAGTCATTCCGCAGCTCTCTTACATTACTCTCCCTGCCCCCATTTTTACTTTTTTTTTCTTTCCTTTTTTCCCCTCCTAGTCGCAGTGGTCGTTTCTTCGATTGACAGAGATATACGGGGTCCACGGCGAGTCGCAGTGTGATTCAATTATGACAGACATTAGAGGTTTTAAATGGTAGCAGAATGGGGTGTAAGAGCCGGCGGGCGGGGAGAGTGGCGGCGGAAGGGTTTGATAAAGTTTGGAGTCAGCGAATATCTCCTCAAACAATGTTGGGCTACAGAGGGATTGGATGGCGGCAACACAAGACGAGCCGTGTGTATTCGGTGCTGTATCGATGGCGGATCGCTTGCGCGGCGAGCTGCGGAGAAACTGTTACACTCCCAGTCCCAATTTACTGTCTGATGTGTGTCACACATGATGAGGCACGAATGGATGAACAAATTCCCTTTCCCCCAGGGGCGATAAAATGCACCCCTGTTGTTACCATGAACACAGTAAAACATGGGTGTTACCAATCGATCACTAGCAAAAGTGTGTCTCTCTGGAATATTAAAGGACAAGCCAAATGCAAATTGAGATAGGGTATGGGCTTGACACATTGAGTTTTGTGGAGCAGACAACTTTTCAGGTCAGAACTGGTACAAAATGAGGTGACCCTGTTTTGTCGGAACACGCTTTCTGCCTTTCTTTAACCATTTCATGGTTTTGATAAACCTATTTATAGGTGTCAAATTGTCTTTTGACTATCATAGTCGAGTGATACAAACCAGGGCAGCTTAATTCAAGGGCAATTATTTTTCATACTGCGCTGCCACATTTATATTATCTATACCTGAAGTTGAATACATCGTTGGCAACTTTTGTATATCTGTGCTTGAAAGTGCTCTTGCTTGTCACGCAATGCTTAATCAAAAGCAGTTTAAATTGAATGTATCCAATGAACTGGAGTGCGGATTCAGTGTACAAAGTGTTCATCATCATTATCAATAGACACAGAAATTGAAACCACATGAATCACAAGTTTGGCTATTTTGAAATCAAAAGTAGTTCATCAGTGTATGCATTACCACAAATCAAACAAAGATTAGAGATCATGTGAGTTTTTTTTATATATTTGCAGGCAAATGTAGTTCCTGTAGGCCGTTAAAACATCTTTAAAACCTATTTTGTTTGCCAATTGGCGATGTCTAGAAACTAATTGTTCATTACAAGAGATTGCATAATTCTCCTAATACCTACTGTGTCACTTCGGACTTCCTTCTCGACTGAGGCACATTGCTACACCTGCATTGACTTTGCTGATCTACAACTATGTCAGGTTTCGATGGCTGGAAAAGCTTGGCAAGTGCCTTAATAGTGCCTTGCCACTTACAGGATGTATTAGTTTGTTTGAACAGTGAACATTAGGTGGATTGATCAAGTTTAAGGTAGAAAGATGAATAGATAGAGTGATGGATGGATTGGCTGAATATAGACTGATGGATAAGTAATGAAATGATTAGCTTATTATTATTAGGTAGGGAAATTAGAAGGACTTTGATAGGGATGGGGAGATGGGAGGATGTGAGTGGAGAATGAACTGAATACACAATGACATAGCAAGGAGAGAGAGATATTTGTTTGTTTGTCTTCATTTTCCGTCTGACAAGATGGCTGGATAGCCCATATTCAGCTGCGCTAGCTGGTCTTCCATGAGGTCCGGTTGTGAGTACATGCGGCGGACCTAACAGGGTATGCACCCTTTGTCTTTGCGATGAATGAATGAAGCGGGATCTTTTCATATGTGCAGTTTGTGACTCTCTCACACACACGGGACCTCCACTTTATGTCCGATATGAGGAACAGAGTGCTTTGCCTCTTAATAGAGGGGACGGCATGATAGCGCACAACATGGCTCAATAACACTCACTTTGATTCGAACCTGCACCCGAACCCAAGCCATTTGATTGGAAGGCCCATGCACTACAGACTGAGCCCCCTGGCCACCCTCAGAGAACTTGCCTTCTGATGACTGGCAAAATAATGGTACATTTAGTGAAGAAAAAGAAGCAGGGGGTGCAAAGAAAAGGAAAGATGAAGAAACAGAGTGGACATGGCAGACAGAGAGACAGGTAAGAGAGAGAGAGAGGGAGAGAATTTCAAGTCGGAGATGACCAGACACCAAGAATTCAAAAACTGGACGAGGAGGGGGGACCTTGTGTTAATAGACACAGCTAGCAACATACAGCGGACCACAGCCAGCGAGGCAATGTACACATGCTCCATGCACACGAGGGGTTGGTTCAATGTCAACATTCCAGTCATGTTTCCTTTTACCGCGCATCTGTCACGAGGCTGTCATCTGTCCACGGATGCCCTTCCTCCTGTTCCCTCCCCCCCCCCCCATCCCGCGCCCCACCCATGGTGGATGCAATGGGTCCAGAAATACCTCCCCCTGGTATCGGAGTACCCCTTTATGAGATGGAGGAGGGCTGAGGAGGTGGAAGAGGAGAAGAAGAAGGAGGAGAGGGTCATGGTGCATATTTCCGTTAAGAGAGTCTCACTGGCCTGTTAGAGGGGGATGTTCAACAAGGATCTTTCTCTTCACTTTCCTCCAGTGAGGCAGACACACCAAGAGACAGAAGGACAGACAGACTGCCTTACAGACAGAGTAGGACTAGGAGGAAGAGATTTGAGCGTGAGGTTGGAGCTGGGGTGGGGTGGTCAAGGATGAATGATTCAATTTCGGTGATTAGATTTCATATTTCTCTGATTCCTCCTTGGGTCCTTATACCTGCATACTTCGGCAGTGGCAGAGGGGTGGAGGGAGAATATTTGGGGGGCATAATTGCATTTGGATAAAAACCCCAAAGTGCAGATGACGTGTCACTGATGGCTGGGGCAAACACGTGCCACTCCCCTCTCTTCTTCCTTCTCTCCCCCTCTTCCTCTCACTCTCTCTGTCTTCTCTTCTCTCTCTCTTTCTTTCTCTATCTTTTCCATCCTTTTACACACACGCACATTTACACAGAGGCATGCACACATACAGATGTACATATACATACATACTCATTTCCTCATATTCACTTGCCTGGAGTGTTCTTTTTTTTTTTTTAATCTCACTCACTCAATCTGGTAATTTGCTATGATTTCTGCAGGTTTCTATGTAGTTATTTAGAACTGTTCTCAACTTCTCTCTGTTCTTTCCTGGTATCTCTTTTTTGCATTTCCCCTCCAACTCTCTATCTCTTATGATGATATATATACTCATATTATATGTTAAATATATATGTAGGCCTGTCTTTGACAATATATTGCCTCTTGTGTGTCTACCAAAACTGCCCTGTTTTACAAATGTATTGTTGTTGTTTTTTCATACAGTGTGTGCACATGGTGCTAAAGTCTTCCCTCTTGTTTTTGTCTGTCTTTCTGTATATCTGTCTTTCCCTTCCAAGCACCACAATATCCATTTTTGACAATAAGTAGCCATCACCCTGTCTGCCAGAGTTTCTCCAATTTTTGCAAAAATATTAAATACACAATGAAAACAAATTATTGAATTCTTCTCTGTTCCTTGTGTTACTCCTTATTTGCATGTTTCTCCCCCCTCCCCTCCCTCTTTAGCTCTATTTTCTCTTTAATCCTATATCTTATCTCTATCTCTCCTTTGCCATGTCTTATCTCCCTCAATATCATCTCTCATTTTCTGTCTCTTCATATATTTATATCCCCTCCCTCTCTTTCTTCTTTTCTTCATTGCTATATCTGTCCCTGTCTTGCTATGTCTTGTATTTCATCATGCCATCTTTCCTTCTATCTACATGTACAGTATCTCTTTCCCCCTCTCTCATTTCTGTCTCTGTTTAGTGATATTAGTTTCTCTTTATGTCATTCCCCATATGTGTGTATATATATATTGTATGTGACCTGCTACATCAAAAGGATCCGAAAGTCGGGGGAGGACAATTTTCTGGAAACGGCATGACATTATTCCCTTCCTCTTCTTCTTTAATTTCATATATAGCACAACTCATAAAAGTACTGGGTTACGGAGATATTGATGATTTTATGAGCGTGTGTCAAGTGGTTGAGGAAATCAGTTTCGAGAAAAATGCCTTCAAAGTTTTCCTTCTGACGCTATCATGATCAAGGGGAGGCGAGACGTTTTTCACCGCTTGACAATAGAAGGCATGCTCCTAGCGACCTCTGCGATGTTCATTCAAGCGTAGCGCCAGCGGTCTACGCGCGACCAATCAGTAATCAGGATGCCACGCACTGACCAATAAGATCACTCCCTCGTTGCCAGGGGCGGAGTCTACCTGCGGCGCTAAATCCAAATCTTTGGACACGTTTCTGTTACGTTGAAAGTCGGAAAATCATGGCCCGGAAAAATGCTGATTTCTTGCCTTTCCTTTGATCATTGAGCTTCGAAATTTCAGCAGATGATAGACAAAACATTAGATTACAAAATTATGCCAAAAATAGACATCCGATTGTTTTGACCATTTTTGATGCTGTGACTTCAAACTCGATTGTTCTCGGCTCAGCCGTCAGCGACTTTAGGATCCTTATGTAGTAGCGGGTCACATATATATGTATATGTCATCTCTTTTCTCTCCCCCTCTTTCATCTCTCTCTCTCATCTCTCTCATCTATCTCTCTCACCTTTTCTCTTCATTTCTGCCTCTGTCTTGTCAAGTCTCATCTCTTTTCATGTCATCTCTTCTCCCTCTATCTTCTGCCCCCCCCCCCCTTCTCTCTCTCTCTTTCTTCACCCTGTGATGGTGTGAAATGTGATTCCTAGCCAGGTGATCCATCACAATACTCCTGCCTTCCACAGTAGGACCGCCTGCCCAGCAAGTCAAGTGTATAGTGATAATCAATCCATAATATCATCCCTGAGAGTTACCTGCTACCGGTCTTTATCTAATAGGCCTACGAGTCTGTTTGTTTGTTTGTTTGCTCATTTTTTGAGGGAGGAATATTGGGCAAAGTAAAAAAAAGAAAAAAAAAAGGAATGACAGAAGATAAAGATAAAGGTTGTAACCTCTTAATTACTCTATATGTCGCAATCCCACGGAGTTCGCAACATTTTATCATTGAAAAGTGAAAGTCCACTAACTCTTGTGTAAATGGATATGGGTCATCAAATGGCTGGTATATAAATGTTAATCAATATTTGGGTGAGAGAAATCACAATGTACATTCATGTGTAGTTTCACTATCTTTCTTAGCACAGACCTGAAATATGGCCCTGGAAACTAACAACCACATGTTGGGGGGGGGGGGGGGGGAGGCAAAACATTTTTGGTTTGCAGGAGGTTGGAAAGAGGAATATGAAGTAGCAGCACTGTCTTCAATCAGATTCAAATAATCAAACAGATATTTCTTTTAGAAAGGCTTATACCTGCAGAGGAAAGTCACCAGAACTTCTCACAAGGTGTGACTTAAACCCTCTCTGTTCCAGGTCTTTGGACAGCATGTGCAACACTGTGCCGTTGTCTGTCCCAATCGACACTCAGGGCAAGGAAAAGGGTTAGAAACTAATCCACCTGTCTTGCTCTCTTCGTTGTACAGCTGTGACTGCCAGTGATGGTAGCGTGAATTAACCATTTGCATTCAAGATAATGCAATACACCATGATATAGTATTTTACATTCCTAAGTTCCAGTAAACCCCGGGCTTCATACTGCCATGAATCAACATCACTTCAATAATCCCAGCCATTTTCTAATGAAGCAGGATGACAATAGCTTAAAGGCATAATTTACCATTTGCAGATGAAACAAAAACCTAGCATTAATGCTTTAAAATAGTTCTAAAATGTGAGTTAGGGATAGAAACAACCTCTGTAAAAATTTAAATAAGTGAAATCAATGTTAAGTATTGTGAAATATACAAAATGTGAACAATAGTGATAATAAAAATGTTTCCAGACTAAACCAGCTACAGTTACGGTTTATTGAGAAAAATACTGGTATCTCCTTATATTTTAGGCTTTATTGCGAAAATTTTATATGATAGGATGTTTTTTGTGGTACAACAGACATATGCATTAAAGGTAGGGGATACCTTTTACAGACCTCCCAAAATGCAGCAAAACATTAAATATGAACCTCGGGGGACTTGTTTAGGCCACTGCTGAGAAATTTGGAAGTCAACAGTTATCTACAATTTGAATAATGCACAAAACTCAACTACTCAGTAGTTATGTGTGTCAGCCACACTTAAGCCTCTTTGTTGCAGTCTTCTGTATCTTTTATCTATAAACACAAATCTAAAAGTATAAGAGCTGATGTAATAACATATAGAGTGTGTGGCAAGAATGTATATAGAAATGTTTGTAAGTTTTTATGAAATTTCTTCACAAAATATACATGATGGACACACATGCAGTGCATGGGTCTGCAAAGGTAACCTAGTAATGTACTGGAATTTACGGTGAGCCCCGAAAAAAATTCAATTCAAAATCTAACGGTCAATGAAAATGTACTAAATGTTACCGTCCACTTTCAATACTTTATGGGAGTTTCTAAAATGATACTCTCTTCAACATACCACTGTATTTATACAACTCTTCATTTAAGGCATGCAAATGGGATTCCCTACCTTTAAATGTCATATCTTGAACATTTTTTTTAAATCACTGTTCCCAAAGGTAAACAGGACCTTTAACCCTTTCTCTGCTTTTGACTTTGGGGAAGTCCAAGTAGTGCTATAAGGTTTGCTGTGCCAATTTACACTCAAAACAAAGGATTAATTAACCTGTTGAGGATGAGTCCCGAGTACTGTAAAACACGATATATTCGCAGCATGAATTTTTCGCGAATTGGAGCCGACGGCCTTTTTTGCGGCATGAAATTCCCGCGAACTGCCACTGGCATTCAGTGCATATAGTGTAGAAACGAACTTTCGCGTGCATTTTAATTTCGCGAATCTCCGCGCTCGCGAAATTTGTGAAATTAAAATGCACGCGAACATTCCTCGTTTTACAGTATACTCGGGCAGGTTTCTATGGAAAATGCATGTTTAAGCAAAATCAGCTCATCCTCAATGGGTTAAATAAAAGTTTTGTTTCTCTTTCATTTGCTCATCTTGGTTTCGAACCATTACCTGCCATGAGTATAGCCCTTCTTGGACCAGTTCCATGTCTGGAGGAGCTAATGGTGTCAAAGAAATCTCTGACTGAAAGTTTGATGTCCTTGAGTTGACCTCATAAGGAATGCCTACATACATGTACCAACCTATACGGAAGTATATGTATTCTTGGACTGTATGCGAGCAGGTTTTGTGTAAAAAAAAAATATACTATCCACAAAATGATTACTGAAATAAGATTCAGAGTTCGCTTTTGTAAAAACGAAAAAATAGGTAGGCTTACCTTTATAAGATATTACGATTTAGGTTTGATTTGTACTTGTACACTAAGATTTCTTTGTGATTGTTTGAAAGGATACAGTAAATGGCTTTGCATTTAGTCAAGTGACATGTGAGTGTACTTTTTTGTACACTGTGTGATAGGGGTTTTGTCATTTTCTTTTTGCGTCTTGTCGAGCTGAAGAAAACATTTTTTCAACCCAAAGGAATTAGGGGGAAGTGTGTAACCTCTTGTAGGATTCAATGCCAAGATTTTCAGTAATAAGATCTAGTAGAAGATTTCTTGTAGATCCATTCTTTTTAGGTGATCCGAGTATCCTCTCGGATCACCTTCTGTATCTGTACTGATTCTTTCTTCTTCTTTTTCTTCTTTCTCCTCAAAAGTTGTGTATGGATTAGCTCAGAAAGTCCTCTTCTTATCAATGTCAAAATCATACCATATATGTATCATGTCCCAAAGACGGCAATCGAACTAAAATCAAAGTGATCAGTCGACCGTGACGTCACTATGACGTCATTATATGAAAACACATTCTCAATCATATGTCATTAATGGAATGGAATTTTTCAATGAAATTTACGTCACATATATTTCAAATTATGCGCATTCTACTCATATTTTCAGAATCCATATTTTCCCTTAAAAAATGCGCGTACGCGCGCGTTGAAATATTTGTATGCTCAAATCGAGCTCAAATTTTTTTTGCACACGTTTCAGACCATTTGGAGCATTTTTTGAAAAATTGAAAAAATCGGACGGACGCGTACGCGCGCGCACATATACGCACGCACAGCTCATATGCAATAGAAATTTCCCGTTTTTTTACACTGATCGGATGCCTGAATTGTCAAGGAATATTTCTACCAAGTTTCAAGTCAATCCGACTCATTATGACGTCACACGGGAACGTCAAAGTTGAAATTCCGCGCGCGCGGCAATGGCGATATACAGTGCAACTATGCCAAAAAACCGCCAATTTTCAATCCGATTTTACTCGCCAGGATGGACGGTGACCCCCCATTTTCTTTACATATTCTGAAAGCTGATGAGTTGTAAATGTCATTTCATGGGTTGGCGATGCTGGAAAAATGATTAAAAGATATCAAATTTCTTAATAAAGTAAAAAAAGTAAATTTTCAAAATGACGTCATCAATTTTCAAGTTTACTTGGGCGTATCTCACTTATCCTCTGCCAATTTTCACTCAGATTTCAGTATGTTGTAGCTCATTAAATGTTCTTTCATTAATATAATAACAACATTTTGATTGGATGGCGGCATCACCTCGTAAAAATGGATTAAAAGTAATCTTGTCAAATTTGACCAGTTTACGTGTTATCTCTACGGGAGAGCAGTTTTTCTGGCAGTGA
Organism: Diadema setosum; assembly: GCF_964275005.1. Classification (NCBI taxonomy): domain Eukaryota; kingdom Metazoa; phylum Echinodermata; class Echinoidea; order Diadematoida; family Diadematidae; genus Diadema; species Diadema setosum. Next base: position 10,339,623 of record NC_092686.1, read on the forward strand.
AAATTGACATGACTATCTTTTTCGAGCATTAGCTCACTTATGCTTCGGTGAATTTTTCCCAGATTTTAGTATGTTGTAGCTGAGACTTTGGGCTATCGTAAGTGTGCCCTCCATTTTTTCATACGAGGCCGGCATCACGTCGAAAAACTTGGTTGAAAATGGCACGTGGCTTCGATGCAGCGTCATTTTGCTTAATACACAGGGCCTATGGAGCATGAAATAGGTCATTGCATAGCGCATCCGACTCGTAATCCTAAGGTCCCTGGTTCGAGCCTCACCCTTGCCAATATTTTTTTATTTTTTTTTTTCAAACTCTTTTTTCTTCTTTTTCTTTATTTAGTCTTAATCTCCCTTCCTAACTTTATCTTTTTCTGATTTTTTAATGCTTCTCCTTCAAATTTCTATAAAATAACGTAATTTTTTCTTTATTTTTCTTTCTTTCTACTACATTCTGTGCAATAGATGAAGAACAAAAATGGTTATCAATCCCATATTTTGCACATGTTTAGTTCATGTCACGTACATTATTTCATAAAATAACAACTTCTTGATCGGACACCATCTTGGGTATGTAAATTAGGGTCAAAGGTCATAAATGTTTCATCCTGTATCTTGGTGAATACATGTCCTATCTTTACCATATTTTGCACACGTAAAGACCATGTTACAAGGATCATTTCACAAAATAACCACTTTTTGCTCAGATGCCATCTTGGCTGTGCAAAGTGGGGTCAAAGGTCATATGTACTTCTTCCTGTATCTTCGTTATGACGTGTTATCTCTATGGGAGGGAATTTTTCTAGATGTGAAAATTGACATGATTGTCTTTATCGACGACTAGCTCACTTACCCTTCGGTGAATTTCTTCCAGATTTTAGTATGTTGTAGCCAATTTAATACTCTTTAAGTTTTGTTCATCAAAATTTTAATCGGATGATGTCTTCACCTCGTGAAAATGGATATAATGTAACCTTGTCAAATTTAACCAGTTTACGTGTTATCTCTATGGGAGGGAATTTTTCTGGAAATGAAAATTGACATGACGGTCTTTATCGAGCACTAGCTCACTTACTCCTAGGTGAATTTCTCCCAGATTTTAATATGTTGTAGCTGAGACTTTGGGCTATCGTCGGTATTCGCTCCATCTTTTCATACGACGCCGAGATCACGTCAAAAAACTTGGTTGAAATCAAACTTATCTTCGATGTATTGAGATATTTCTTTCTTTCTGCAACTTTCTTTGCAATAACTCTAGAAAAACAGCCCCTATCACCCCCATATTTTGCACATGTTTAGTTTATGTCACGTACATTATTTCATAAAATAACAACTACTTGATCAGACACCATCTTGGGTATGTAAATTAGGGTCAAAAGTCATAAATGTTTCAACCTGTATCTTGGTGAATACAATCATGTCCTATCTTTCCAATATTTTGCACACGCAAAGACCATGTTACAAGAATCATTTCACAAAATAACCACTTTTTGCTCAGATGCCATCTTGGCTGTGCAAAGTTGGGTCAATGGTCAAATGTACTTCATTTTGTATCTTCGTTATAGTTTATACCAGGGAGGTACCTCCCTGGTTTATACCGAATTTGGTACCAAAGATGGTAGACCTGACTCTCTTTTGTAAATGAGAATCCAAATATCACACGGCCAATGTCTCTAAACACAGATGAAACCTATATGGTCATGCCTATTGCGATCAGGACTCGAATCATTGATTAAAAAAAAAAAAAAAATCGGATCACCTAATTTGTCAGTCTTGACAAATTCCGAGTCTAGTTTTTTTTTGTTTTTCGTTTTCTCTTTCCGATAACCCAGTTTTGTGAATACCACAGGGAAGAATCAATTATACTGGCCATAGAGCCGCAGTACCCTAAAACCGCATCTGTGTTGCTTATTGTTTCTTGTTGGATTGAGAGGGAATCGTGGCCACATACACCCCTTCCCATGTTCACTTTCAAAATCGTAAACCTACTTTCACCTCTCTAACACCCCCTCCCTACACTTTTCCTCTTTTTAAACCCCCCCCCCCACCAAAAAAAAAAAAGATAATGGAAGAAAGAATATATAAAATTAAATGCAGAGAGGTTGCGTGAGATATTTCATCACCCTTTCTGACACAGAGTGTCTTTAATAACTCGCTCTCTCTCTCACGCTCTCTCCTCACCTCTCGCCTGCTCTCTCGCTCTCTTCTTCCGCTCCCCGGCACTTGTGCACGATTTGCCACTCCAGCTGCAACGCGAGCCTGGAGTGTTGTATTTTTCGCGGTGTCGCGTTTCAGGCGGTAGAACAAATGAGTGCGCGCCCATCTCTGACTTAAGGGAGGGATGAACTTTTTTCCCCCATACCCAGTTCAGCTCAGAGAGGATAAAAGCCCACTTCTCACTTTGCCCTCGCCCATTTCGCATCTCGCAAAATGCCATATATATATATATATATATATAGGAAGAAGGGTAGCACAGTGCAGGTAGCCCCTCCACATCTTGTTTTTTTTTTATTCTCAGAAAGCCACCTGACATTGATTTATTGCATATTGTATAAAAGGTGGATGTTGTAGTGTAGCCACTGGTTATGCGAGGCCAAGAGCGAGAAATCAAAAAATATAAAAAAATCATTTTAAAAATCTCCTTTGTGAAACAGGTAAATCTTTGCTTTCTTGATTGAAATGTCTTGACATATATTCTTGTTTATGTGTTGAAAAAAAAAAGATAAATGAACATATTTATATTGTGTCATTCAGGTTAGATAACTGTTTAAATAGAATACAGTTTTTGAAAGTTGACTGTCCCTTGAAAAATTGATGCATGGTGCACATAAGAGCAGATTCTAGTACTGCCCCCCCCCAAAAAAAAAAAAAAAAAAATATATATACACATGTATATTACCATAAATAATGCATGGGAGGTATTACTGTCACAAAGAACACCTGAGGTATTTTTTCTTTCTGTGGAAAATTATATAATTGTTAATTGAAACCAATTATGTCATGTTGTTAGTGTGTGTCGGGTTGTACATTACATTTTATCGAAATCAGGAATAGCACCGAATTATTGGAAAAAAAAACAGAGTGAATTGCATCTTCGCCAGTCATTCTTCATGTCCCTGAAAATTTCCGTTGTGACTACTACAAAAGCCTTGATTTCATTTGAAATTGTAAAGGTGCCTTTAAGATTTAATTTTGTAATTTAAGATCTTTAGTTGGATAAGGTTGGGGGAACAGTTGCTGGTAGGTAATCGTGCGATATTTCACAAGTGCTGGGGATTTTGTAACTGAAGATTCCTGGCACATTCTTGTTTTTTGTTTTGTTTTGTTTTGTTTTTTATCGTGGCTCGCCAGATCAAAAACCTTACTGGGGTGTCTCGCAAGTACATCCGCTACCAATTGCAGTCGCTCGTTTCCCTGCTATCCTCGTACAATTGTCCAAATATCGAATGGCAAAAGGCGAGAAGGACAACATTTGAAAGCGATTCGACTGCAGATAGCAGGGACTTTGCACCTTTTCTCTAATGGCCGGCAGTGATCCGCCAAAAGTGTAGTTCTCTCTGAAACTCACTCCCCTGCCCCTCTGTCTCTGTTTGACACTTGTTCTGGCTTTTTTTTTTGGGGGGGGGGGGGGAGGAGGAAATAAAAAATAAAGAATCCAGTATCCCGCAAGGCTAGTATTTCCCTTCAAAGAATTATGCAAATCTCCCACGTTCACATGTTACAATGTAAAGTTATCACCTCAGTGCAAGAGTATGTCCCCAAGTATACTCTTTTGCCCCGAGCGGGTGACTGATCTTGCGTTCCCCAGCACCCAGCATTTCCAGCGCCTTTTCCGACTTTCGGGATTATGTGAACCGTTCCTCGTGAAGTGAAACGTATATCCCCAACCAAGAGACACGGCCATTGGTTTATTTACGTCGTCGCTTCTGCCCAGGAGTTTGACGCAGCGCTCGGGTCTCGTAGAGCTGTCAGTGTGAGATGTTTGTCACTGATCAGAACGTGAACCTTAACCCATTGAGGACAGTTTGATTTTGTTACAATACACATTTCCCATAGACACTTGGCCAGGTATACTCACGACTCATCCTCGAACAGGTTAACCCGTTGAGCACAAGCTTATTTTGCTTTAACACACATCTCCCATAGACACCTAGTGGAGTATACTCTGGACTAGTCTTTTCAGAATTTAAAGGACAAGTCCACCTTCATATACATATGGATTGAGTGAATGCAACAATATTAGTGGAACACATGAGTGAAAGTTTGGGGAAAATCCGAAAATCCGTTTTAAAGTTTTTTTAAAGTATCTGCACTATCACTGCTGGATGAGAAGAATGCTACAGTGTATGATGTCACATGCGTACAACGGTATAAGGAAAATAAAAAGAGAATTTCACAAAATTTTACTTTTGGAATAAATTGCACATTTCTTCAACTTGATACTGACGTATGTTAAGGGTAATATTATTCCTCCTGCCTTCTGAAAGAGAGGAGTTGAGTGTTATTTTGTTATGCAAGAAAAGTGAAAATAATGTATGTTGAATTTTCTTTATATTTTCTTTATATTGTTGTACACATGTGACATCACAAGGTATAGTAGTCTTCTCATCCAGCCGTGACTGACCAGAAACTTCAAAAATTCATAACTTTTGAATGGATGGTCCGATTTTCTTCAAACTCTCATTGATGTGTTCTACTAATATTGCTGCATTCACACAACCCACATGTCTATGAAGGTGAACTTGTCCTGTAAAGGTAGGGAATCCCATTTGCATGCCTTAAATGAAGAGTTGTATAAACACAGTGGTATGTTGAAGAGAGTATCATTTTAGAAACTCCCATAAAGTATTGAAAGTGGAAGGTAACATTTAGTACATTTTTATTGACCGTTAGATTTTGAATTGAATTTTTTTCGGGGCTCACCGTAAATTCCAGTACATTACTAGGCTACCTTTGCAGACCCATGTACTGCATGTGTGTCCATCATGTATATTTTGTGAATAAAGTTCATCAAAAATTAAAAACATTTCTATATACATTCTTGCCACACACTCTATATGTTATTACATCAGCTCTTATACTTATAGATTTGTGTTTATAGATAAAAAATACAGAAGACTGCAACAAAAAGGCTTAGGTGTGGCTGACACACAGAACTACTGAGTAGTTGAGTTTTGTGCATTATTCAAATTGTAGATAACTGTTGACTTCCAAATTTCTAAGCAGTGGCCTAAACAAGTCCACTGAGGTTCATATTTATTGTTTTGCTGCATTTTAGGAGTTCAGTAAAAGGTATCCCCTACCTTTAAAGAAGGATGAATTGGCTATCATTGGAATGCTCAGATTCTGGAATATCTTTTGAATACCAACATCAAAGAGTATTGGTGGTTTTCACTGACTTTATTAAGTGGCTGTGTTGATAGGTCAGATTTAGAGAATCTTTTGCTCCAACAAATATTCTTTGATAGAGAATTTACAGTCTGTCCTCCCCACGAAGTGTTTGAGAAAAAAAAAATCTTTAAAAAAGAATTTAAACATTTATTCTTTGTGTGTGTGTGTGTGTGTGTGTGTGTGTGTGTGTGTGTGAAGCAAAACTTCACAATACCTCTGCTACCAATGCACAAACAAAGGACCTTTATATCTTGTTTCAGTGAGCGAGAGCAAAACCCAAGTCTGGCGGAGCAAATTTCGTAGAACATGGAGATTCTTGCCCTTGGAAGTGCATAGATTTTTTATCGTACAAGTGACCTCGCGAAAAGTGATATTCGGCTCTTCAGTGGTTCTTTCATTGGAGTGGAAGCGATTATTAAACACTCGAGAATATGAAGTGGGCAATAAAAAGGAGAACAAGTAATCAAGTAGTCTACGTAATTTGAACCAGGATTTTTTTTTTCATTCTTTTTTAAAGGTGCACTTACTGCCATTTTTATTTTGTTCTCTTCAAGAAAATAGTGGAGGTTAAAAGGAGGGACAAAGCCTAGAAAGTAATGGTGAAAGTAATACGTGATTCAAGTTGGTTGAGTGATAAACGGGACTGTGTTCTGGTCCATACATTTTAAAAGAGTTTTTATATATAAATCTTCCATATGAGTGAATTGAGGGATTGCGTGAAACTTACAGGACACCACCAAGCATCACCAAGTCTCGAACGGAATTGGTTTCAATTTGCGGTGTAAAATGAAGCCCAACATCACTCTAGGGTTACCCAAAGCCTGGGCTATCACATGACACATGTCAGATTTGCAGTGTGAGGCAAATATGAGATGATAGAAGGTATTACAAATCATAACTCTCCCTCTCAACTCTCAACCAAATGGTTATTTGAGCAAAGGAGCCCCATGCACCTATTTTTATAAATAAAATTGAATTGAATTGAATTGAATTTTATGAATAAAATTGAATTGAATTGAAAAAATTGAATTATACTTGTCCAACAGTAACTTTTAGTTGTACTGGGCAAGTGGTCAAACTGGTGAATGTGGCAACCTGAGATGCCTCTGAGAGCCTTACTGAAAATTGAAGAAACTGATTGGTTTAATGATGTTTCATCAGATTTTATTGCAGAACTTCACAACAAAGACTGTTTTTTTCTTTTACAACCAGAAAGTTTGCTAGGAACCTGCCCCCCCCCCCCCAGCAATGCATGCTAACTGTTTTCCAAGTATTGAAATATGGGGAGTATATATGTTGAGTCTATATGTGGAGTATATATCAATGGTTTGGATACTTAGTTAAAGTTACGTTCAGGTCCATAAGAAGGCTATAAAGTTGAATATATCAGTAGAGTGGTCCATGGAATTGATTTGTGACTGCTTGTCCAAGATATAAATAGAAAGCTGTACTAAAAGTGGGGAAAAATTGACACATGTCCTGGTAATATCAGATGTCAGCTGTTGATTGAGTACAAAAAGATGCCAAAATTGTGAATACTTGGAAAAGAAAATCATTGCCTCTGAAGTTGGCATGGCAGCATAGCTTGGTGTGCCAGCATTTCTTGTGGAAGATGTTAAAATGGGAAGCAAAGCTTGAAATGGCTCAACGTTTTGCATATATAAGTAATCTCTTTGTCCATATAACTTGCCTCTTGGTCAGAATGGTCAGTTTCTCACCAATAATATCAAAGAGAAAACTGTAGAAAAGAAGGTGCAGAATCAGATGATCAGAGGAAGGAGGGATGGTATAAAGAAAAAGTCCTCAGAAAATTAATACAGAATTTCAGTTTATTTTGACAGTTGAAGGTAGATCACAAACTTGAACTCAAAATGCATCAAAGTAAGATTAAGGCCCAAAGCCATCATAAACCCCATGTTTGCATCGAGGAATTGACTGCCAAAAGAAAAAAAAAATAGCAAAAAAGGTCCCTCCCTACCTGTGTCACTGCACTCAGTAAGTAAATATTTTCAAGCTTGTTTTGCAGCTTTGTTTCGTAGGTTTTATTCCTGAGGTTCAAACTAATCAGACCAAGAGTATATATACGAATTCCGTGCTAACCTTCTGAGAAGATTTGTACAGTTTCTCTCAAAAAATACAAATTCATCTCACAGTGCCATACCATTATCACTTGCCAGTTTTACAAAATTTTTAGACTTTTTAAAAGAGAAAATGATACAGGATTTTACCAAAATGAGACAAATATTTTCATTGATTAAAAGTATGAGAAAATTTGTTCTTCTGTAGCATTCTCATTTCATGTTGGATCTTGATGAAACTTGTACCATTGTGTTAGTCAGATTTTGCTTTGTTTACGAAAGTCGATGCAAGTGTGATGCGAAATCGTGATTTCAATACAGCGATGGAAATGTCAGAAGAACCGTGTCAATGTCCAATGCGATGATATGTTTCGTATTGACACAAGGTGTAATTTGTTAAGAGACTTTCCCCCCGAATAAATAGAATGGGTGTGAGAATCCGATGCCGCGAGTATCGCTTTCAATTTGGCTGCAACGAAAACAGGAAGGTATGGTGTCTGCCAAGACAGGATGTTATTCATATGGGAGAAGGAGATTTCTTGATTGCTCGTCAGCGAAACGAGGATAAGAAATACAGGAAATTTGATCACGGGCAAAAGACAAAGAAGGCGTTGAGGGGCTTCTCATAAGAACTTGCCATGGAAGGGGGTGTATTGGGAGATGATTTTCTGGGTTGCATGTTTTGTTTAATTGAGCTTTCCTAGAATGCACATTTTCAGCATCGGTGTTCGTTAGTTTCACCGTACAATTATGTGTGGTCATTCACGGTGAGTGAGGCAACTGCCTTTATCGTACTATTATACTTTTGCACTCCGTTACGACACTCTCATAATTTGATCTTAATTCCAGCCCTTGACCATGAAGTGCTGACTTCGTGGGACCGTTACAACACCCCTATGCTCAAAGGCGTCCTCCGCCTCTCTGATGCTGCCGAAATGAGACGACCGTTCTTCCCCCATTCTCGTCCTCAAAACGATTCCACGTGCAGCTCTCTCCCGCTAATGTAACCGCCCCATTGTTGTCGTCTTTTGTGCAGGGTCGTTCCTTCCGCACGCGTGCTCGTCACTCTCTAATTGCGCGAGTCTGTCGCCTCCGCTGGCCCAGTTCTCTTCTTCTTCTTTGACATCTCCGCCCAGCTTCTCTCCTTCTTTCTTCCTATCCTAATTTCTTCCCTCCTCACTCCTTTTCTTCCTGTGAGTTTCCTTTTGAAACTCTTGCTACCAGGGTTTTTATGCTTCTCATTTAAAGTGGACCAGATTAACTGGGTGCGGGGAGTGGGCTAGGGTCGTCTCAAGGTCACCGAGAAGGTCTCTTTCTCTATCAATATTCCAGCAATTTGTTCCACGCGCCAACGTGGATGCTGGTCCTTTGTCTGCGGAGTGGCAGTTAATTTAGTTGAGCACCACATTACATCTGCCTTTTGAATTTCGCCTTGGGGGTGGGGTATGGTATGGTGGGGAGGGGTGGGGTGGAAGTCCAGAGGTAGTGTTCGTGGGGCATGAAAGTGAAGAGAAGACGAAGATATAAGAGTCATGTGACCCTGTGGTCTCGCATTCTCCATTTCCTGGGCGGTATTCATGGGCAGGCATGCATTCACAGCGTTCAGGGAGCCGTGTAGAAAGTGGTCTCAGAGCTGTAAGTGTTTCCGTATGGCTCTTTTATGGGATAATTGGAAAAATAAAAAAATGTCTTAGAGAAAAGCAAGCGCAGAAAAAAAAAGATGTAGGGAAAAAAATAGTAGAACTGCAAACATCAACAATAGTTTCAGTTTGTCTATTATGGCAAATATAGAAAAGAATTCCTCTGGTATCCGTTAACCTTGTGTGTGTTATTTATTTTTGTGGGGGTGTGTCGCGTGGTAAACAACTCCGCTACGTACGTCAACGCACATTGACAATACCGATAATAGGTAGAGGATACCTCAGGTAGGCTCTTGGCTGGCTGCCTCGCCGCCCGCGAATGATCTTTGGCAGGATGATGTCATCCGCCCTTTTGTGGCAGGATGAATAGTTGATTATAAAGTCAAAGCACTATTAAGGCAGAATGTCTCTACAGCTCTTCATAGTGCCTCCATTTTGATTTTGCAAACAATGGATGTTGTCGGCGGCGTGGCATTTCATCACCTTCACGGCCCAGCATAGTTTGGATAATTATTCAGCATTTTGTAAGTAACTAACTGCCTACATTGTAATTCTGGTTAGGTGATTGGTAATTATACAATCTGTCATTGTTTATAAGTCGCATGTAAAGGGGATCCAGGTAAAGCAGGAAAAGGTAAAAAGTTTCAGCCATGTTGACATAAATCGTCCTTGGCCTGCTTGACATTCTGACGTTCAGATCTTAACTCTTTATGTGCCATGGTGGAAAACCCCCATGTGCCACATTATTCTGAGACACCAATGTAGTCATGCATTGAGAAAAACATTCTGTTTTTCAAGTCTATGTTCTCCTGTAGATTTCTGTTAAGCTGGACATGTATAGTGAGCAAAGTTGTAGAGAAGACGCCAAGCTCTGATTTGATGTAAATTCTAATACAAATCGACGATTCTTTTTCTTTAAAATGACCAGTAGCTACATAACTGTAAAGGAGTGACTTGTGTAGGTATATAAAAATGACGGAGACTTATAATTTGTACGGAAATCCATTAGGGAGCACCGCTAGGTAGTTATAACCACATAAATGCAAGCTATTATGTGAGAAGAACGGAAGCGCAAGAAAAGCATTCATTGTACTGTGGCATTTGGCGATTTATCAATCGGTTTGGGTGGATTTGTGGGTTTGAGCAGAATATGCGAAGTTGGCACGCCGTCGACTGAGTCGGAGGTACGAACATGGCACATAAAGACTTAATTGGCACTTAATGTCTCGTACATTTTGGCCTGAATTCACGAAGGTGGTACAAATGAAACCATGGTTTAAACCATGGACAAAAACCATGGAGCGCCAAGTGTCGCACGGAATATTTCATTACGAAATCAGTCATTTCGTCAATGAAACTATTATTTTGTAACAAAATGACAACATGTTGTAACTAAATGAACATTTCATCCACGAAATGATAATTTCGTTAACAAAACAGTCATTTTGTCGATGAAATGACCAATTTCGTAATGAAATATTCTGTGCGACACTTGGCACTCCATGGTTTTTGTCCATGGTTTAAACCATGGTTTAAACCATGGTTTCATTTGTACCACCTTCATGAATTCGGGCCATAATGTTTTCTAAAGATGGCCAGTTTCATACAAATGTAGTTTGTATTTGTGTATGTGTCTGAATGGGAGTTGTGTTTGTATGGGAATTGTGCTTGAGATAATACCAGCAGTATGGGTGTATTACATGATTTGCATTTGACAAAAATTTCCATGCTGAGGGGAATGTCTTACTTGTCAATTGATATTGAAAATAGATTCTGGCAAACCATATTTCAAGGATACAATAAAATCTTAGTTAGGTTCACATGCTGTTCCTAAACTTTAAGTTCAGGTCGAAAACTTAACTCTGGATGGTTAGCTTGTAGTTTAGCGTCGTGTGGACGCACTCGAAAGTTAGCAGTATTAAAGTTTAGTCGACGAAACAAGACATCTAAAGGGTTTAAGCTCTATCCACCAGCAGGGGGGGGGGGGGGAGGTCCCCACTCGTGTGGACACAATGATCAACAAGCCTGTGAGTAAGCATAAACCTTACTTCTCGTTCGCCCCTCGGTCAACCTCTAGCTGCACTATTTTGTGCGGGCATAAAGTCATCTAGCAAAGACTCTGCACTTCTGGTGTAATCATCGAGTGGGATTTGCTCATAAATTGTAACTTTAAGTTTATGTGCACACGTGAACCCGCGTTGTGAATTCACGAGTGGAGCTACAATGTCATCATCGATAGTTAAGTTTTCGACCTGAACTTCAAGTTTGGTAACTGCATGTGAACATAACTATTGATGTTCTCAACCACACATGAAATGAAAACCCCTTCTATTCTTCAGTTATGAGGAGCTGACCTCAAACGAGGCTTGTGCAGATAATCAATTCCGATTTAATGGGGATGAATATATTTAGAGGTTGTAAACTAAACATTTGAATTGTCTAGTATGCCATATCACCTGAATGAGGTTTAATTTTTGGACCACTTTTGTCCATTGAATTGTGGTAATAGGCTGGTATTCATCTTGTTATCACATCAGTAGTCTCGCCCCTTTGATAGCATCAAATAGCAATTTCGTCATTGTATTCTTTTCTTAGCGTATGTGCTTAGAAAAGGATAGGAAGTATTGGCAGCAAAATCCAGTCTTATGATTGGCTTTTATTCTTCTCTTGAGGATTTGGCAATCTCGTAAAATGCTTTCACTCCTTTCATCACATAAAATCCAGGTTTTCCTGCTGCTGTTCTGGGTCTTCTGTTGTAAAACTGATGTAATCTTGTCCAGATTACAGGAGCTTAGGTTTTGTGCGTGTGATCCGCTTAAATACTTACCATAGCACAATAGAAGACCATCATATTGTCTTTGAAGTAGGTGAATGGGATAAACTCTAGGGGTTGCTGTTGTGTGTGTTTGTTGAAATCTATAAGAATCTTACTGGAGATGCTTAGCAGGTCTGTCCATGTTGTATGGCCTCTATTGACAGGCACTGTAAAACCAGTAGTTTTTGTGTGCTTGAAACTTGCGTGAATTTTGCAAGGAGCCAAGATTCGTGAAAAAGGAAAGATTCACGAAAGTAAAATGCATGCGAAAGTTTCTTGTCTATACACAGTGCATTGTATGCTTGTGCATGTAGCATGCTTGTAATATTTTTTTCATGGTCGGCAATTTGCGAAATTTCATGCCGTGAAAAAGGTAGTCGATTGGTCGAACAGTATCATAGTTTCTGGTTGAACAGTGTTGTTTTGAGATGTGACTCTCTCTATCTCTTTGAGACAAACTGTTCACCTTGATCTTCGTTCAGTTGGCCGTTTGATTAAAGCCACCCGAATAAGAGTAACAAACTAGGCATAATTGTTCTGGCTGAAAAGGATGACCGTTCATTTGGAGACTGTGTATTCACATTTGCATTAACGTGGTACCAGATACGGCAGCAATTTGTCGGTACCATCTTATTGCGGATTTACCATGGTAATAAATGTTGCAGTTATTCAGTTGGTACTGTTCTCATTCAGGAAATACCATGGTATTTCTGGTAAGTACCCCACATGGGGATATCATGTGCAAAGACAGGATGTTTTTCAGGTGATGTAAGCAGTACATCATTGTACAAACTTCTGCACACACAAAAAAGATACACACATGGTATTTTATGCAACATGAATGCACCTTGGGACATTATATGAAGAAAAAAAAATCAGTGTGCAATAGTTTAATTCTTCATCTTGAGTTCCTCAAAGTTGGACCCTCTGCTGTTTTCTTTTAGTCCTTTAAAAAAAAAAATCCATTTGTCTTGTTTCACCCCCTCCCCATCTCCCCAGATGAAGTATAAGGTGTTCTGTCCCCTCCCCCCCCCTTACCCCCCTTAATATATCAGCATCCTTGGACAGAATTGTTCGTAATTGCTTGTCGAGACTTGTGTTTTTTAATCAGTCCCACGATGTCGAGATAATTTCCCAAATCAGTAACCATGCGTTCAGGGAGTCCCTTTGTCCTTGAGAAGGTGTGGCTCCTCTTCAATGTTGAGAGCACACAATATCCCCTTTTAGACTGGGACAACAAAAAAAAAGAAGAGAAAGTTATATCTGTAATCTTGTTTACTGAAGACGTGATTGTAATCCTGCATAAAAATGGTGGAGTTTTCCACATTCCATGTGATAAAAGTGTCCCAGACACTGTGGCCTGTCAGTCAAACTTGGAGGCACAGTACATATTTGCTTTGCATGCTGAATACGTATACTCATGTATGCACCCATCATACACGTATAATGAGCATGCTATTTGCTTTGTCTCCAGAGCAAGGACCATCGAGCAATGTTCTACCTCCTCCTATTAGACTCGTTCTGTTGGTTGGGTTTTCATGGTTATTCTTGGAACTTGTCCTTCAAAGAGATTATATCTCACAATTATTTTTATCATTAGTATTCTTACTATTATGGCTGTCATCGCCATCATCATCATCATTATCATTATCATTATGAGCAGTGGCATTATTATCATTATTAATAGTGTATTAAAGATTACTACTACAACTACTACTACTACTATATACTACTATTCTTAAGATATCTCTGCAAATGCACACTGAGAATCAAGCAAAACTCATTCAGATAATTAAATACTTGCAGATCATGATTGATCGAACATGATTTGCGACACATGTTTTTGAGACAAACAAGTTCCCTCGCCCAGTCTAAATGGGCAAAATATCGCGCACGAGAAAAACAACTGCACGGGTGATGACTCCATGATGGATTTTTGCTCAACCTGTCTTACCCTTTTTCTCCATCTCTCTCTCCCCATCTCTGCCCCTCTCTCTCTCTCTTCTTTCTCTCATTTTTTTCTTTCTCCCTCACTTACTCTTTGAGTAGATACAATTACCTTTCACATCTATTCTCAGTATCAGGTTCTGGGCCACAAGAAAAAAAGAAAGAGGAAAAAAGGGCCATTGAAACGGATTGCTTCCCATGAAAACACCTTGTGGTCTCCATTCTATTCAAAGATTCCTTTTCAGTGCCTCGTGCCCCTGACTCCGGCTGCTCACCGGTAGTGTTGGTGGTGGTGATGGTGGTGGTGGTGGTAGTAGTAAGGCATCATCCACATAAGGCGTTATTAGGAGGGGGAAACACAAGAGCAGAGCTGATGATGAAGGGGGTATTGAGGTGGGCTGAGCAACTATAATGGAGCCTGAGCACCACGTGATAAGGGTCAAGATATTTTAAAGGGACTGTACAGTACTGGTTGAGGTGGGGGATTCATGTTTTGAACATTCCTATTAAGTCAGATAATGAGAAAGCTCTTACGAAATATGAAAGAGCATGTAATTTTAAGAAGGATTCAACGTTTATTTGATGAAAATTGGTTCTTAAATGGCTGAGATATCCAAAAAAGTGATACTAATAAAAGGCGACAGGCCGCGCCTTTTATTAGGATCTCTTTGTTTCACCTTTAAACAGAATTAAGGTACTGTGTCGTGGTCTCTGTATCAACCCAATGGGAGCTCCCTACAAGCTCTCCGGTCTCCAAGCTGGAGTGTATTCTTCTTTTTTTTTTGGGGGGGGGGGGGAGGGAGGGGTTGCCAACCATTTGCAAAATTTGTATTTCTGTATCATGATGAGGGAGATATGATATTATACAACATTCAGCTTAATATACCAATATTGCTGCAAAGTCATAATATTAACAGAACTTTGCATTAGTGGCATAAAATAACATCATGTTTACATTTCTCTTTTTTCTTTAATAGACCCAGTGTAACCTTATTTGTCCCACATACTTACATCAGTGATGACACTCGCTCTTAGAGTTGGTGCGTTGGAAGCTGTTGTGTTGTCACGCGGGCTTGAAAGTTGTCTCGCTCAAGAATGTAAAGATGTGTTATAGCGTGCCTGCTCAGGGATTTAATGCAGAGTTTTATTGACTTCTGCAAGGATGAAATTTCCACTGTAAAGCTATAGTTTGTATGTAAGGACCTCATAAGGAAAGGTCAGCACCTTGTTATTAAAATTAAAACAAAAACAAAAACAAACCCAGATTCACATGCAAAGAGAGTTTCCTATCACAACTTGAGTCAATTTTACAGGTAGTTCATATACATACATGTGCATTGTAGCTTATGCTACTGCCAAGTTTGACAGGAAAAATGAAGATATTTATTAAGGTTTTTTTCCTCTCCCCCCCCCCCCCCCCATGTTAAGATTCTTTTGAGCAGCAGTAAGTAAATGACATTTCTGTTCTGTGATTGTTCAAACCAAATGAAAGTTAAGATGTTCTTAACTTACTTTTTTTTTGGGGGGGGGGGTGCAGGGGAAAGGAGTAGTAGGTGGTTGCTTGGAGCAGGGAGGTAATTGTGTCTTTAATCATGGAAAGCAATCTGCTCTCCTCATTATATCCTCTGCTGCCTACCATAAATCAGTGAACCAGAAGGAATTGGTTTGGGAGTGTGTAACACGCGAGCCGTGTTCTCATAGCGCATCATCACCATCGCCAGATTCCGTTGGTAATTCCCGACAGCATCCATATGAGCCCGAGTTGACATTATTCAAGTCACAGTGAACTTCAGGAAGAAGAAAAGGAGAAAAGAAATATATATTTATATATTATATGTATATTTGTATTATATATATTATATTTTATATTATATCATATGTATGATAAGTATGTATATATTATAGATCTATATTGTGCAAAAATGCTTCAGAACTGTTTCAGAGAAATATTGATCTATTTCCGTATATTGTTTTATGAGATGAATGTCACTTTAAAGATGGAACGACGATGTATACGAGTGAAGTATGTATTTAGAGTTTCATGAATATATTTCTATCATTTTTACTTTATTTTCTTTGTTTTTGTTTTTGTTTTTGTTTTGTTTTTTTGGCTCACCAGTCTTTAGGAGCCAGATGCTACTTAGTGGGGTTTCCATAGCCACATCAGGTCATCTAGAGATTTCCTAAATGTTATACTTGTTTTCATTTGCAAATTGTTACCCTTTTCATGCCTCCTTTAGAATATGATCATTTAAATAATACAGTGTAGTTGCCATTGATAGTGCAAGAAATAATGACCTAAGAGCCAAGCCAATGAATACCCAGCCAAGTTTGATTAAGATTAGCACCATTTGTTTGGTTCAAATTATCATCATTACGATTCAGTTTGAGGGCATCGTTCAACAATGTTGCAAATTTGAAAAAGCTGAGCAGCATGTTTCAACATGCTGGCAGTATCTCCAATGTTTTGTAGAAATGATGCTACAAAAAAAAAAACACACAAAAAATTGTGCTTGAAAATGGTTACTAAATGCTTCCATACAGTGAATATCTGTATTGGGAAAAAAAAGTGTGTAGGAAAAATGTTAAGTAACAGTTTACTAGTACAGTGATTGCTTGTTCTGAGATACAAGGACATTTTACAGAATCATCTCTTTAATGGTCATCAACAGTAATAGCTTTTCGCGGAAACTACAAGATGATGTCCAAAGACCTTGTAACCACAGCAACCCAACTGAGTGCTTCAAACATGGAGGCAGGTTTTGTCCGGGGAGAATTTACCAAGAAATTTTTGAAGGGGGTAAGCTAGGAGGAAATGACAAGTGAACAGCGCATCGTATGACTGCTGTGAGGTGGGCTACAAACTTGAGTGCATTTCCAAGAGAAACACTCCTCATTAGTAGCACTGTGTCAATTGCATGTGACTTGGAAAGTTTGGAGAGCGACAACACACACACACACACACACACATACACACACACAAACAAATGTCATGTGGGGGAGGGGAGGATAGAGATATGGTGTGAACCAGATCCAAACACAGACAGACAGACAGACAGACAAGATAAGGCGGAGAAGACAAGATAGACAGCTAACCATGCTCTTAGAATCCACATACTTGCATCTGAGATGGCTGAGCATCTGAGATGGCTGAGCATCCCAGTCATTCAGAGTTTGTAGGAGAAAAGGAGTGAAGGAAGGAGGGGGGGTTGGATCGAGGGCATCCTCCCACTGATTGGGGGGGGGGGGGTTAGGTTCCATGTGACATTATTATTATTATTGCAGACTTAACAGTGGCCCCTGTCTGTGTTGTACCGAGGCTTTACTACCTGTCTCGGAAGATTATTGTCTCTTCCGCGTCTTTGACGCGATTTGCGACGTGTCTCAATTGATAAAGCGTCTTCGGCCAGGGTTTCTGAGCGAACCTTCATTCCCACTCCTCACGAGTCCCAACTCCTCTTGTGGGGAAATATTCTGTAAAGGAGATGCTAGCCACAGAATAAGTGAAACAGAGTTTGATGCTCCTTTAGCATTGCAGTGCAGAAAATGTAAGTAGCAATACCACTTCATTTTCCCCTCACACTTTATCAATGCTCAAATTTGAGAATTTGATATTATAATTCAGAATAAAGCTAGTTTCTCAATGTGCTAATGTTGACCAGCTAGCTGGCATAAAGTTAACGCAGGCATTCCTGGATATATCAGGCAAGGATACAGAATAAAGTTGCTGTGTGTTTGATGATCAAAATCCAAAGTTCGATGGTTTATGTAGTTTTGAGTGTGCTAATGAGAAAAATATGGCAACCACATATAAATGTGAGAATGAAATGAGAGACTTGAGAAAATTATGAAAAAAAAAGAAACTTAAAAAAATATGGCATCAGCCATATTATTGTGATGATGAGATGAATGATGTGAGAAAATCATAGATTATGCTCAACAGTACAAGCGCAAGATGTTATAAGCTATATTGTGCATGTATGTATGATACTCGGCCTAATCAGTCACATCTTCAACTCAGTATTCCATCTTATTTTATGGCGTTATAAGGTGTGTACATGTAGGTGTATACACTACTGTACACCTATGTGTGTGAGTTTCAAGCCAATGATATGGCAAGGACAGTTAGCCATACCATCTGGTGGGTTGTATGTGGGTATTATAGTGAACGTTATGAAGAAAAAGTAGGTTACCCTTCTAGGGGCCTATCACCTCTCAAATATGGCAATTACTCTCAGGCTTTGTGCATGGTACCTATAGTCCCTGTACGCAAGGGGTTAATTTGAGTCTGTAAGGTTGTTTGCATCTGAGCTTCTGCAGAATTTCTCGTTCTCTCTCTGCCTAAATCTCTCTGATTTGTTGGGGAGCCAGCCCCTGTAAAATGCATTGATCTCCTGACCCCCGACAGGTATTGAAATTAGCTCTCGCTCGCTAGCCGAGTGAAAAGTCATCTCAAGAAGATGGCATACTGGTCTGAGTTTCTCTCAGACTCTGATAGAGATGTCTTCGCCTAGTTCAGTTTGAAGATGGTTAAAGGAGACCTCCGGATGATTTTCAGATTTTTACATTTGAACAACTATAAATTAGTTATACCGAGGACAGAGTTTCCAGAATTTGTGATGATTGGGATGAAGAATAAGAATATTTTCAAAATTTAGAAGAAATTGCAATGAACAAGGATGATGACATGGCAGAGTCACCATAAGAATGCATGAGTTGGAGCTCAAGGAAGCAGAACAAAAGAAGAAGGCATGCATAGATTATACACAGGTGAACTCGCAAGCAAGTGGTATTGTAATGGAATTACACTACTACATTTCTGAAATATGTGAACCTCCTATGTCATCATCCTTGTTCAGTGTAATTTGTTTACGGTTTTTCAAAGTATTGTTTCTCTGCTCAAGAACCACAATAAATTCCATAGATCTATACATGGAGTTGTCGATTTATGTACTACATGATGTGAAATTATGAAAATCGTCTGGAATGTCCCTTTAACAAGTACTAGTATGTGATTCTACGATGGTATGAGATTTTTTTCATAACCTCCCAAATGCGTGGTTTACGTGAGTAGTTGCAAGTACAAATAACAATCCTCATCACTCTCCTACAATAAGTCTGATGATGAATAGATCATGGTTCAGAATAGAGGGGGGGGGGGGGGGGTCATCATTTTCAACCAGAAGTGTGTAAATTGACACTGTGGTATGAATGATTTCTTCTCTGTCAAGTGATCTGTGCATATCGGTAGATTTATCAAAATAGCAGTGTCTCTGATGTATCTGTAAAGCCAAGCCTATACAGCTGTATGTTCCGGAATGATGTCTCGGGGTAATGTAAATACAAATCTGCAGCCAAAAACTACACTGTAAGTGGACACTCGAATGTGTGTGGTGTCTGGCAGGGGCAACTTGTTGTGGATGTTTCAGACATCACCAAGTTGAGTACATGGGACTGAATTAATGTGCCTTCTCATATTTCCAAAGCTAATGTCCAGCCAACATCTATTGTTACTAAGTTCTCTGGACCTAAGTGGCTGCTTAACCTGTTGAGGACGGGCTGATTTTGCTATAACACGCATTTCCCATAGACACATGCCTGTGTATACTCGGGACTTGTCTCCAACAGGTTAATAGTTAATTGAAGGAGTTATCACAGAGATGTATATTATAACTCCGTGGTTAATTCCCCCTTAACCCGCTGAGGACAAGTCGATTTTGCTATAGCACACTTTTCCCATAGACACCTGCCCGAGTATACTCAGGACTGGTCTCCAACGGGTTAAGTACGTAATCTCCTCCATACGCAATAAGGGGAAAGAAACATTGGCATTAGAATGCTACACCTTACTTGCAGTGAGTCTGATAAGGGTGAAGGGGGGGGGGGGGGGGTTACCACATAAAGATACCAAGTAAGACAAGGTATGACTCAGGTGTCAAGAACACATTGAGTTGTCCATGTTTTGTGCCATAATGAGGGAGGAGACTCTACGCCCACACTTTCCTCATGCGAGAGGGTTATGACTGAGTCATGTGGTCATGAATTCCGATATGATTTGAAATTACCAGAAAGTGCAGAAAGAAGTAGTTTGTAAAATAAGCCAGGGCAGTGAAGGATACAGTGTTCTCATCACGTGTAAGAAATTGTAGCCATATCTCCCCCCTCCCCACTTTTTTTTTTTTCAATCTTCCTCCACTTTTGAAACGTGATGAAAGTGTTCCCAGAGTTCCATATGAATCAATCGGAGTATACATCAGGCTTCGGTGACTCGCATGCATGGATGATTGTTATTTCTGCCGATAAGTCGTGTATGAGCCATGAGGAGTGTTTTATGCTGATTTGAAGTTTGTCTAGAGACTTCTTTACGGGGTACATCACTTTTCTCAGCGGAAGAGAAGAGAGAGCGAGCCTGAGAGAGGGGGTTGCAACAATCCAATTCGCCTCCCGACTGTCAGCTTTAATTTCCGTCACCCAGCTCACTGCGATCAACCCCTACTGTACACGCGTCTTCATGCGCGAGCCCCCCTCGCTGGCACTGTATGACCCGAAGAGAAGTGAATAACGCTGAAAGGCATGCAGGCAGAGAAAGGAGAAACAGAGGCTAGATGTTCGTCACAACAGAGGGGAGGATGGCATTTTAGGAAGATGAGGAAGAGAAGAAAGGAGGAGGATGATGAAGAGGAGGAGGAGGACGATGAGGAGATGTGGAAAGAAAAAGACGGAGTAGGAGGAAGAATATACGAGGAGGAAAAGAAGATGAGGGAGAGATAGAAAAGTTGAAGAGAAGGAGGAGGAGGAGGAGATGTAGAAGGAAAAAGATGGAGTAGGAGGAGGAATATATAAGAAAGAGAAGAAAATGAGGGAGATAGAAAAGATTAAGAGAAGGAGAGGGAGGAGGAGGAGGAGGAGATATAGAAGAAAAAGTAGGAGTAGGAGGAGGAATATACCAGAAGGAGAGCAAAGATGAAGAGGAGAGGGAGGAGGAGGAGATGTAGAAGAAAAAAGATGGAGCAGGAGGAGGAATATACAAGGAGAAGAAGATGAGGGAGATAGAAAAGTTGAAGAGGAGGAGGGGGTGGAGGAAGAGGAGGAGATGTAGAAGGAAAAAGAAGGAGTAGGAGGAGGAATATACCAGAAGAAGAGAAAAGATGAAGAGGAGAGGGAGGAGGAGGAGGAGATGTAGAAGAAAAAAGATGGTGGAGGAGGAGGAAGAATATACAAGGAGAAGAAGATGAGGGAGATAGAAAAGTTGAAGAGGAGGAGAGGGTGGAGGATGAGGAGATTTCGAAGGAAAAAGATGGAATAGGAGGTGGAGTATACAAGAAGGAAAAGAAGATGAGGGAGAGAGAGAGAGAAAAGATGAAGAGAAGGAAGAGGAGGAGTAGACATTGAAGAAAAACAAGAAGAAAGAAGGAGGTATGATACTGTCTATGCCAAATATTTCAAGAGTCAGGTGCTATTTCCAAATTAAAAAGCACACAAAAGTATTAACTCTGACCCCGACATGAATGTGACATGCACCCATACATTTCTCTGTTCAGTACTGTACTCCATGGTCATGAGAAAGAAACAAAGAAGAAATAAGGAGGAGATAGAGAAGATAATGAAAAAAAGAGAGTAAAGGAGATCAAGAAAGAGGAGATTCATGTACAGTACCAACGGAAAGTAGTTAGAGAATATTTCGAGACAATTAGATTTGATGTCCATTGGAAAAGTAAAAGCTACCTCTTATAGAGTGAAATAAGTGATACCAGCTAAAATTTAAAGGTCTGTGTGGCAGTTACTGTGACACGTAGTGCCGCGCCACTCTAAATCTATGTTGAGTGCGCATTGAGTAGAGAAACAGAACAGAACAGCAGATTTTTAATCATAATTAGACCTAGAAGAAGACAGTTTCTGGATTTAGCACAAAACTTTGACACGTTTTCTTAAAAGTGATTGATATTGATGGCAACTTCATGTGTAAATTAGTCACTTCATTGAGAGAGATAAACTTCATGTTAGTGAACAAAATGTGTGAGAAAGATGATGCCAATCATTGAAATTTTTATATAAAAGAGGAAGGGTGATTTGTTCATTAGTATTTAATCCTATGGAAGATAAAACAATGTGACACAAAAGACCCAAGTGTATTTAAAGGGATGATACAGTTTCATTTGAGATGGGACTATAGGTTTCCAACATATTTGAAGATGATTTTTGAGATAATAAAAGACCTTTTACAAAAGTGAAAGACCATAATAATTCGAAGGGGAATTCAAAGTTTATTTGATGAAAATTGGTTTAGAAATGGCTGAGATATCCAAAACAAAGCAATCTTAATAAAAGGTGAGACCCATCTTTCATTGGGATTGCTTTATTCTACTTTGTGTTTTGATATCTCGGCCATTTCAAAACCGATTTTCATCAAATGAACTTTTGAATTCGTCTTAGAATCGTATGCTCTTTAACATTTCATAAAGTAGTTTTTTATCATCTTGCAAAAAGTTAGAGGCTGAATATCCTCATCCAACCAATACTATACCATCCGTTAAAATGAATATCAAGTACAGTGTATGTATATTAAGGATTATCATACATTGTTTAGAAAATCAGGTGGATAGCTTAACGGATCATGGGTAAAGCTTTAAGGATGTAGTAAAGATAGTGATATCAAGGAGAGACATAAATGATTGCCAAGAAAATGCTGTGGGGAAAGAGGATAGTATTGTGTGTGTCAATCATCGTAGGATGAGGAGTGCATTTCAAATGAAGAGAAATATAAGAAGAAGAGAAGGAATATAAACGGATGGATGTTTTGGAAAGAGAGGAGGGCATTAAAGAAGATTGTTACAGGAGCAATGGTCATGTCTTCATCACGCCAAAGTTCAAATTAGTGGGCTATTTTGTGGTTTGGGGAAAATAGCCCAATACCATGAATGAACCATGAACAAAAAGGCGTAAGTGTGGCTGACACAAAGAACTACTGAGTAGTTGAGTTTTGTGCATTATTCAAATTGTAGATAACTGTTGACTTCCAAATTTCTCAGCAGTGGCCTAAACAAGTCCCCTGAGGTTCATATTTAATGTTTTGCTGCATTTTGGGAGGTCTGTAAAACGTATTCCCTACCTTTAAAGGCACCCCTGAAAATTGCAGTGACTCTTATTCTGAAGTGTGTTGTCAAACTTTGCTGATTGGACTGTACAGTGATGCTCCCATCATTGACCATAGAAATACATGAGGATGCAAAAGTCTGAAAAACTCGGTTTTGAGCAACAGACATCTACATGTACATCCCCAAGCTGATAAGAATGATTTTGAAGTGGTTTTCTATCACTGCTGTGTATTGGGAAATGGAACATAATTGTTAATGTTACCAAGCAATAAGAGGCTTTCATGCTTACAAGTGCTTAAAAATCACTTTCAAGAGTACTTTTTGGTTTTCATGGGTAGATTGATAAATAAACACTTTCTTGCTTCAAATCTGTATTGAGTGATATGATGTTACATGATAGAGTCAGTCAATATCTGCATGAGTGTTTATAGATTGGGAAAAATAGTGAAACGGGCAACCATTAGTTGAAAATTTTTGTACCACTAACATGTTGCAGCTACATATACTGCAACAATTAATGCCTACACTTCAAAGCTGAGGTGGTATTAGCTAGCTATAAACCAACACATTACATACATGACACTATTACTCTTCAGCTCCCAGGAATTCAAGGTAAAATGGAAGTTTGTGGAGGAATGGCCGACTGCTACTTTTTTTCTTTTATCAACCGTGAGACTTTCAGAGTTCCCATACCTCTGGATGATCAGTGCCCAGCCAAGAAATAATGAGTTTGGGAATCGCGGAAAAGAAGGGACGGAAACTTTGGAAAAATGTTTGCGGTAGGAAAATGTTCTCTCCATGTTAACTCTGTCGGAGCTGCAACTTCAGAGCGCCATTACCCCTGTAAGCAGCGTAGTGGCCCACGGTATTATTCGGGAGTTTTAACACGAGCCGAAGAGCACATGGTATTCAGCTTGAGGCAGAGGTTGGAAATGCCGACGGTGACTCCTAGGTCGCCCTCATTCACAGCCAAACGCTTTCTCAGACTCGCCAGCTAAACTGTACCCGCTCTCGTCTCTGTTTTTATATAGAGAGGGATAGAGAGAGAGAGAGGAAGAGATTCTCATCTGGAGTAGACGTGGGACAGATACACATAAACACACACAAACAACATGTGCACACGCAGACACACACACACACACACACACACACACACACATACACACACACACACACATACACATACACACACCTATGGACATTGATACACACACTCTTGCCTCCCGTACACACACTCGGGCAGACAGTGGGTGCACGCACCAGTGCCTCAGCATTCACAGCGGAGCGATCAACCCAGACTCCAAATTCTGGAGGGGGGGAAAGATCACTTCGCAGCCCTCATTCGCCGCACAGCCGCGGTGTCAGCCAGTTCCCTTGCGTGTTTTCGTCTCATTCTGCCCTACCCCCTCTCTGTATGTCTTTCTCTCTCTGTTTCTCCCCCTCTCCTTTTCTGTGTCGGCCACATCACCATCCAGCCATACGCTCCGTGTGCGCATCCGTGGCGGTGCGTAGGTATCGAAAACGAGAACCCCCCACCGCCCGCATTCTCACAAGTCAGTCAGTGTTTGTGAACTCTTTAACGGCTGAAGGTCTTGCGCGGGGGGTGCTGCACACACAACGGGCGAAAAGGCATGCCGGGGACGAGATACTACTGAGCCAGCCAGGCTGGACGCGGAGACCCACACACCTTGTCGCTCGCCCTCCCGAAGTATATACACAGGTTGCAGCCAGCTGCTGTAGAGACAGTATCTGTTTGGACCAGCTGCTGGTGCAGGCAGCAGCCAGACATACAGGGGGAGAGCCATTTGTGTTTGGGTTGACCGGACTGTGCTGGGGTGGACAACCGGGACTCGTGCTCAATATACTACTGTCTGTCTGGGAATTATAACTTCTGTTGTCCCCGCTCCACTTGTGCGTCCCTGAGATGTCAAGATTTATTTGTGGATCAACATCACCACGCATGTGGTAACCCAACTTGGATATATATATATATTTTTCTTGTGTGTGTACCTCCTTCATGTGTGTGTGCGACGGCATTTTCATATGGCTTGCTGCCTAATTGGAATTTAGGATTGCTCCAAGCTGGAACCCGGTAAGCATACCCTTGAACTAGAACTAGTACAGTTGCACTTCACGGTGACTGCTTTGGGGTTTTTATGTCCCTTTTCAAATACTCTCTGTGTGTATTTTCAAATCTCTGGCGCAGTCATGGGTGTACCCCATTTGGGCTCTCTGTACAGCTCATGTCAGACTGCTTTTTGTTTTGTTTTTCTTTTCTTTTCTGATTTGATAATCTCATCATTCTGGATTCTTGTGTCAAGTTTAGATTGTGCTGTTTTATTTTTTGATATTGCATATTAAACTGTTAGGCATGTTCAATTCTTTTGCATATATTTATACTGTTTTCCTAAGCTTTTTGCCATTCTTGAAAGAACGAGTCAGGTTTTATCTTTTTTTAATGTAGAGGTAGAAATGCTGTTCTTTCCCTTTAATTTGCTTTCTTTTGTTTTCTTTTGTTTTCTAGGTAGGTTTTTTTTTTTCTCTTGGTAAGGTTTTTTTTGGCCTTTGCCCATGACTGAAGCAATGTACAAATAGGTTTCCAAAACATGCGAATGAATAAATCTCCAGTGACATGAGTATTATCTCTATGATAGGAGAATGATACATGGGCCTACCTGGTACATAGCATGACGTGTCCAATATGAATGCTGGGTACCATCCAGGGAAGCATGGGGTCTTTGACATTACAGCATATAAATAAAACAAAATGTCATTTTGTGTGAATTTTTGGCAAAGGTTGTTTTTTTTTTTTTTTCTGGGTTTGGTTCAAGATAGTTAATTCACTCACTTGGCTTTTTTTTTGTGTGTGTGTAGGATGATGTTATTTAACTGAATGCAGATTATGCCATATGATGATAGTGCAAGTGGAATAAACAAGTAACCTGCCTTTTGTTTTATCTGCATGAGTGTTGGCTATGATCTGTATCATAGTTGAGTGTGACTTGTTGTCAAAAAAAAAAGAAAAAAAGAGAGCCATATCAAAAACATTTTTTTTTTTCAAACTCACTCCCTGAAACTCACCATTCATAGTTGTACAAATATGCAAAGAGTATTAATTGATCAAGTTGGGTTTTTTTTTTTGTGTACCATGTATTCCATTTGTATAAATTTCTTGCTTCCGGGAATGTCTTATTTTCATAGAATGTCAGAATCACATCACCTGCTGCCTGTGGGGTGATCAGTAAATAATGTAACTATTGTCATTGTACTAGATGGAATACTAATGATCTCTTGAGATTCGTGTAGATTTGATTTATTCTACTTCAGTTTGATATGTTTTGAGAAAGCACAGGAGCAGTTGTGGTCAAGTCATTCCCCTATTCAATTTGAGTCCATTTCATAAACAAACTGGTTATTTTTTTTTTTTTAAATGCCTAGCACCCTACGTAATGAGGATTGAACATTAGTCAATACATCTTCTTTGCCTATGCTGAGCTCAAGGTCGCCATGCAAACAAGTGCATGCCTACACATACATGTATTCCCTGCATTTAGCGAGCAAATGTTTGTACGATGTAATCGGGCATTGTAATTGCAGTAATTGTAATCCAATCAAGCGCTGTCAACATCATGTGATTGACGAAACCCCTGCCAACGCCAAGCCTCGTTGTCTGGTCAGAGGGTGGGCGTGTGTTTGCATCAGTTCTTAGAGGGCGATAGTGTGTTGCAACTGTGCATCATTTGTGTACAGAGTCCTTTTTCCGCAAGTGGGTTCTTCAAATTTTGTGTACAGTGCGTGTAAATCTCAATGAGAAAATGCTGGCTATCTAAACAAATAGTGCACATATTAGTTGTTTGTTTGTTTGTTTGTTTGTTTTTTCCTAGACTCTTTTCAAAGTGAGGTTTCTGTGTGTGTGTGTGTGGGTGGGGGGACCCACTTGGATGGAATTCTTTAAAGGCACTGAGCCGTGAACATATTTGCTGCCACCATTTAAGCAGCTTTTAAGCAGCTCGTAAGCAGCTTTAGTTAGTCCAATGATTACTGAATCACTGTAAGTATGATCACCCAAAATGAATTTAAAGGTGGAGATCTAAAGTAGGCACTGTCAATAATCCAATTGTTCTGTTATTCTTGAATGTAGCAGTTTAAAGGGGAAACTGCTCTTGTCTGTCCAGCATAGCATTTTATCAGAACTGTGTTTTCATCTGTAGGTCTAATTATTATCCATAATTTAGCAGCTAAGTTAAAAACCAACCAGTCCTGTGATTTTGTGTCTTTCAAAAGTACAGTGTTGTCAGACTCCAATTTGGTCTTTAAATTGTTTTGATTGAATGACTTATTGCCACTTTTTTTTTTCTGCATCTCACAATATGTACCTGTGAATTCAAGAGAAACATCAGAAAATATAAAACAAATCATCAAAATTATGATTATGTCAGCATTAGCATTATTTAGAAAACATTGCCATGAGCCTTAATGGACATGTATTAAACTGAAGGTGTATACTAATCATATGCCACCAATTATAACTCGGATTAGAAACAAAATACAGGAAAACCCTGCAGTCTTATGGACAATTATATACCACAATAGACAAATATATGGGAACATAATTGGGTATAAAATGGTTGCAAGGCATCTTCGTTGATGTAAAGGGAACCGTTGAAGGGAAAATCCGGGACATATTAAAGTCATCATAAAAGAAAGAGTAAAATCTTACAAGCGTAACAGTGAAAGTTTGATCAAAATTGGATGAGAATTTAAGGAAGTTATGAAATTGTGTGACATTTTGCTTATTTTCACAAGATAGTTCTTGAACAGTCAAATAGTGAATTGATGATGTCATCCCCTCACAATTTGCCCTACAGCATGTACATAACATCATCAAATTTCCAGGGTTTTTTTTTTATCAATCACAATTATGCCCTAATCTCTTGTCTCAAATCCTAAGATATCTGACTGATCATTATTTTGAAATTAGTCAGTTAGGAATAACATTATGTTTGACACTTTGATAGCAGAAAATTTGAATTTTCATCTTTCTTTTGTACATGATCAATGGAAAATTATGTGGTTATGACATCAGTTCATTCATTTGCATATTCATTTCAACTTCATATTAACAGTACGGGAACTGTTTTTGCAGAAATGAGCAAAATTTTCACCATTTTGCGTGTAAGAGTTTACTCTTTCTTCAAGTATCAGATTAAATGACAACTGGGTTACAGTTTCTCTTTAAGAACTGATAAGGATTGTAGCATTGTTTTGGTTTTGTGTTATTTTAAAATGAAGTTCACTGATGGCAAATACACAAAGTGCAAAAGCACATCTTTACTAATGCTGGCATGCATGCTGCTCCTCTTATCACCATTCTGTGTTTCTACACAGCTTTCTTTTCTTCAACCTAAAAGTTCCTGGCTGAATGAGTCTCCCAATCAAAGATTATTCTCCCAGTGAATGGAACACCATTGCCCTGAGTGGTACCTCCCCTTCCCCAAGGGTACTGGATGTAATTATATCTGGTATATTAGCATTGCCGTTGAAGAGAGGAAAAGAGGGACAAATATTGCAACAAAGACAAGGGAAGACATGGTGTCCGTCCCCCCCCCCCCAAAAAAAAAAGTCGGCCCTTTCAATACGTCTTGATTGGACCAATTCCTCCTTACCCCCTCCCACCCCCTCCAGTGAATCCCCCGTAGGGCTACAAGGCGTAGCTCCCTTTAAACCCCCAGCACGCGGGGCATTACCAAATGAAGATAATTGCCTGGGCATACAGCTTGCCCGCTGCTCGTGCCGAATATCACTAGCTACTTTTTCGCAGTCTCTTCCCCTCCTTCTTCCGAGATTTCCCTTCTTCTCTGTTCTCCCTTCTTCGCAAGTTACGGGTGTCTTGCGATCCCAATAACGTCGTCCCTCACATGCACAAAAAGGCTGTGATTCAGAGAGGGGCTCTCACACAATACAAATCGTAATTTTCCAATAGACACGCTTGACTTGCCGTTATTACTTAAATGGCCGTGCATTAGGTCGGCCATTGAGATCACCTAGGGCACAGCTCGTGCCTCCCCTAATTCCTTTTTGTCCATTTGCGCACGCTAAAAGCTGGCACCCCCTCTCTCCCCCATTATGCATGTATGTATTCCATTTTGGGCGCTTCGCTGTGCGAGGATGGGGCAGGGGCTTGCCACAATGTTGGCCAGCCACGTACGCACACATGTGCAAATCTTTTGGCTGTGAAAAGCCGCACATATCTAGGTGGAGCAGTGTACTCCTGGTAATCCCGCCCCTTCAGGTGTATGCTGAAGAGATCCTTCATCTACAGTAGTGAGGTCTTTGATTCCTCTCGTAAGTACCTGGGCTTAGAGAGAGTCAAAAGATGGATGGGTGGGTGGGGGGGGGGGGGGGGATAAGCCCACGAGACAGGTGCTCAATATAAAGAATGCACAGGTGAACGAAACTCCAGAAATCACTTTTGCATGCGCTGCTTGGTGAGAGAGAGAGAGGAGTGGGAGGGTGTCAGTGTCTCTAAGCCGATATCATCGTTTGCTCAACAAACAGTTTGCTGAGGCTGGGGATGACTTGATTCTAATCCTCTTACGTTCTTAACTCAGGGAGCTTCTTGTTTTGTGCCTTAATCAAGGCATGTCATGACTTGACAGTAACTCCCTGTGTTGAAAGCATGATTGTATGGGTAGCCTGAGTGAAGGACCCTCTACAAACACTACCATAATGGCCCCTAGCAAGCGAAAGCTGTTTTGACCAGTGATTCCCCACGAATATTAGCATTTGCTAGCCAAGTGTAGGGTACGATACAAAATACAATTTGACCCAAAAGGAATGAATCTTCATAAAGAAACAAGAATAAAGGTAACTGTAAACACGTATTTGCCTACCTTATCATTGTTGGCATTTACTTACATATGCATACTGTATACACCATATATTTTGTGGGGTTTTTATTTTCTCAAATTTTGTGAATCCGGTGCTATTTGCATATTTAACAGTGTGTAAAATTATTAACTCTGATTCCTGCATTATTGCGTTGTGCATGTACATACATTTCTTGATTTATTATTGTACTTTACAATTGCAGTTTAAACCACTTGCAAAAATGTTGGAAAATTCTGATTCACAAAAAAGTTACGCAAGCTAAATATATGCAAGCAGTATAATTAATCTCTAAATGCAATTGACACAAGTACTTGCACACTATTCATGCGTCATAGAGGTAGATTTTACTGGACTGGTAGGGGTAGATTTTACTTTATATCTTTTATTTGCACAGATTGGTTAATATATTGCTTGGGTCATTTACTTTTTTTTTTTTAGTGCATATTGTTAAATATAGTTATTAAAAAAGAAAGAGCAGTTTCTCGTCTCAATTTTTTTTTAGAGAGAGGCAATGCGAGAGGTCTTTACTGTTTGATACCACAATATTTTTCTAATCTGAAGCCGCTGCATACTGTAAAAGTGGATATTTTCGCACGATTTATTATTTTTTTTTTTTTTTTGCACTCAGCCAGGTAAGAAGAGTTTCGCTTGTTTTTAATTCCGTGGAATCAATACATCAACTACTGGAACACATGGCAAGCAAAAATAATCACATGCTTTTATTTACGCACTAGTTTCTTGTCAAACGAAGTGTGCAAAAATTTCAACACCACGAAAATTTCCACGTTTACAGTGCATCAGCAATTGCAAGCGATAGTGTAGCACAAAGCACTTTAGTGTAGTTTTGTACGGCCTTGTATAATGATTTTCAGTCATGCACAAGTAACTAAAAAAAAATTCACAACCTAGAATACATTGCACTTGTATCCGAGTCTGCAAAGTTAGGTTGAAGTTGAATATTTGTTGCTAATTGTGAAACTTTCACACATTTCAGAATGATTTTACAGCACTGCTCTGTACATGTATGTATCGTATTTGTACCCTCCGCTAGGCAGCTCATTTCCACCCATATACACATGCTGAAAATCACCCAATTTCCCCATACACTTGTATAGATGACTTTTGTTTATGTCATCAGCTTCCAGCTGCATGGCGCCTTGCCCGAGCAGAGCATGCACTTTGGTGCTGTATGCAAACCTCAAGTACATGCAGCTTGAACTCCCAAGTTCATTGACCCTATCTGCCAAAAGATACAAATCCTTTAAACATTCATTAAAATTCACAGATAACTACCAAAATTTAATCATCTGTTCCTTGTGTCATTGGCAACATTTCCTGCAAGTTTCATTCAAATCCATTCCCAACTTTTTGAGTCATTTTGCATGCAGACAAACAAACAAACAAACAAACAACTGCAGCAAAACAATAGGCCTAACCTCCTTGGCGGAGGTAATGAATGATGTTCTTATTCAAAAGAGCATCATTGTGTCTAAATGCTCTTCAGACTTTTTTTTTTCTGCTGATTTGTTAAGGGTGTGCAATAATCATTTTTGATTGCACAGAGTTTTAAATGCAATTATTGTACATGTATTTTTTTTTGTCTGCTACCTTCCAAGAACCTCAAAAAGAAATAAATGTTGTTAATGCATGAAGTTTGGCCATAAGTTTTAATGCAAGAGATGGTGCAGTTGTATCATTGTGATTTTTTTTTTTTTTTTTTTTTTTTTTTTACATAGCTTGATGCACAGCTTCAAGAATGGGACAAATAGCTCAAGGAGAAAGAAGAACAAAATGAGATGAACAATGGTTTCTAAATTTGCGGTTAAGATTTGGGGGGGGGGGGAAGAGTTTTGTTACACTAAGTAGCGAATTTTCCTTTGTGCGGTCTGAACCAAGTGAAACTTTGGAAAGAATGGTTGAATCAACCAACCATTACTTTTCAATAAAGGCCAGAGTGGGCAAAAGCCCCGGTATTAGTAAACAGCTGGTTTGAGTAGGGACCTATTTGTCATCAAAATTGCCACAGAAGGGACTTACCTATTGTTCACAACCTTATCAAAGGCAATTGTTTTTCTGTTTCAAACATGTTTCATGGTCTGTGTCATCGGAATTCAGGGTAACTCAAAAGCAACTGTGTATTTTGTATATATTAGCTTTCTTGTTGTTTATACAAAGATTAAAAGAAAACAGAGAGAAAATGGCACTGTGATATAAAAATGCAGTACCAGTGTAAAAGGAACGAGTGTACAGGACTTTGGATGGTATATAGTATATGCCATGGTCATCAGCACGATTTACATGTAGTGGGAAGTTCTACACTGTGAGTTTCATGTTTTCATAGCATTTACTGCATGTTCGAAGCATACTTTACAATCCTGTGGCAGTGAGGCTGTTTGAGGGGATAACACAACTAATATTTACAAGAAACACACACACACACACACAAATCGCCCAGAAGGCATGACTATTCCCATAGAGGTTTTTTATGATTTTTCTAATGGGATTCCTCCCTTCCTTCAATTTGAAAAGAGGAATGTCAGTTTTGCCAGATGTACATTGTAATGTACTGTACGAGCTGAAATTTTTTAGCAGCGGTTTATTTTCGCGAATTTCGCGAATCGCCTTTGATCCGCGAAAATAACAACGCACAAATAAGTAAGTTCAGTTACACCCTGGCTACAGGGAAATTAACAACACGCGAAAATGTCCTCCAAGTAGCAGCAATTCGCGAAAATATCTGTACGCGAAAATTTCAGCTTGTACAGTATCGATG
Source organism: Diadema setosum (assembly GCF_964275005.1). Lineage (NCBI taxonomy): Eukaryota > Metazoa > Echinodermata > Echinoidea > Diadematoida > Diadematidae > Diadema > Diadema setosum. The sequence continues at coordinate 10,372,250 of NC_092686.1, forward strand.
ATGATGTTGGTGACAGTGATGATTGTCAATGTCATCAGTAGTAGAAGTAGAAGTAGCAGTAGTGGTAGTAGTTGTTGTAGTAGTAGCAGTTGTAGCAGCAGCAGCAGCAGCAGCAGTAGTAGTAGTAGTAGTAGTAATAGTAGTAATGGTAGCAGCAGTAGTCATAGTAGGAGGGCTATGAATCTGTGAATCTAAATGCATTATAATTGAAGTGATGATATCCCACAAGCTGTCAGCAAAATGATTGGCTAGTATTTTAGAGTGGTGTTGTGGCTGGTACATGGCAGTAGAATAATGATCATCATACCTGTCACCCTGTAGCATGAATAATTATTGTCCAAGATGTCCAAACATAGAATGGTTTGAATGTGGTTGGGCAAGGATGTACTTTAGGTCTCAAAGAAGATCCAATTATAATTTGTAACATTTATATGTACAAAATCATTTCCCCCTTTTTTGGGTAGATATCTTCAGATGTACCTGAGCCCTTTCTGTTCTGGGAATGTTGGACAGAGTGTACAATGCTGTAGGCACTTCTCTGCCAAACAGCACTCGGAGTGCGCAAAAAGGGTGTAACACATCATTTTATTCATGCTTGAAAGGCTTATAGCAAAAGAGAGCGCTGTATTGGTATATGTGTGAATCCCAGCATGAATTTGGCATGAAATACTTGTCACATGATGAATGGTAGCAGGTAGAATTATGTTACATGTTATCACCTATACGTGCAGACTGTCTTGCCGAAAGTACAGAGTTTATATTTTCTCCTCAGTTTGAGATCTGGACTGTAGTTGGTTTTTATTGGACCAAGAGAGAGACAGTTATGAACTTTGACCTTTGTGGGGCTATTACCAGAGGTCAAGCTGTGATAATGTAATTTTGCCTCTCTTGACAATGAGAATCCACTCTCACTTACCAGCAGTTGCAGGAGTACATGCAGATACAGAAAAAAATAAGTTAGCTGAATCTAATATATGTTGCACTGTTTCTGCACTACAGTTTCAGTCTCTACAAGACAGAAAAAAAAAAGTAAACGCATATCTCTGTCATTTGTATCTTATCATAGGTGATGGAGCAGAATCCTTGAGGTCTTGGACGCCTTCGCTCGAGAGACGGGTGGTTTGGAGAAGAGGAGATTTAAATTTGCGATCCTCCCAAGTCGCTCCGCTTCACAACACAATGGCTCTGTTGAGGAGGATTTGCCGAGCCGTACAGGAGGCCTGCATGTCTCCATGGCTCCTGATGTGCCTACACATGGTCTTATCGCTAGCATCCACTGCCTCGAGCTACGTGCACTTTGTGGAGGAAAATCTTCCCGGTGACAGCGCCATCACGCTTCAGAAAATGACTCTGGACCCACGGACAAACACAATCTATGTGGGATCCGTCAACAGACTCTACAAACTCAACAGCGATCTCGTGGAGGAGGTGCACGTAGACACCGGTCCCGTGCTGGACCACCCAATGTGTTTCCCTCCCCCGGGCGACTGCCTGGATCCGTCGTACGAGAAGGTGCCCATGAACAACATCATCAAGATTCTGCTCGTGGATGGCGATCGTCTGATCACGTGCGGCAGCATCTTTCAGGGCATCTGCCAAGTTCGCAGCCTGGACAACTTCTCGCTGATAGCCAACAATACGTCAGAGGAGATAGTTGCCAACACCGTGATCGGCACGTCTGTAGGCTTCATCTCTGATGGGCCAGAGAACGGAGAGAATGTGCTGTACACGGCCACCTCGAATGCGGCGTGGCTCGACAATAACGTCCCCACGGTGTCGGTGAGGACTCTCCATAAGACCAGCTCGATGGAGCTGTTTGGTGTGTTGAAGGTGGGCTTCAGGGCCGTCAGCCAAATCATCATTCCAGATGGGACGGTGTCCGAGTCGCCCAGCGGCTTCAACATCACGTACATGTACGGGTTTTCCAGCGGGAATTTCATCTATTTCCTTGCGGTGCAGCCCAGAGATCACAGAGACCTCCCTCGTCAAGTGCAATACTACACCAAGATAGTGCGGATATGTAAGGCGGACATCAACCTGCACTCATACATAGAACTGCCCCTCGAGTGTAGGGTCGGTTCGACCCTCTACAACGTGGTTCAGTCTGGGTTCATCGCCAAGGCAGGCAAGGCGGCGGGCGCAACGTGGCAGAACGAAGACGCGCTCTTTGTCACCTTCTCCCAGTCGGAGGAGCACTCGCGTGACCCACAGCGCAAGTCGGCCGTTTGCATGTACCTGATTTCGGATCTTAATCAGGCATTCTTTGACCGGAGACGTGAGTGTGTCGCGGGGCTTTCGGACGATACCGAGATGGAGTGGTATAAGAGTTTGCCGTGTTCACCCAAGGGCTCAAATCCAACGCTGGTAGGTTTGCAATGCATTTTTCTTGAAAAAAAAATTTAACTTAATCATATTCTGGCATTTTGATAGTAATACTATCCAAAGAGGCACTTCAATGCAAAGTTAACCTGAAATGGATTTTACTTAATCTTAGATGAGAGAGTGGAAATTGTTATTTTTTTCTGAATTCATGTAACAATATATCAATAATTACACTGTTGCCTCGTTTGGAAGAAAGATGAAATCTGATATTAGTAACTCTGATAATGATATAGTGACTAAATGATATTCACTTTGGGATCTGAGATTGTGTGTTTTGTAAACTTGATGGCCATCGAAAGTTCTTGGTGATGGAGAGATGTTTTCCGTGGTGTCTTTCAACAGGTGCAGCAAATGGACTTGAATGGGCAAAACTACTGCCACACAATCGACTTCATCGGTCCAATGGGGGGAACCAATAGCCCCATCGTAGCTCAGCCGATCTACACCGACGACTCCGCCCTCTTCACCACCATCGCAGTCTCGCACAAGCCCCGCGATTCGGCGGTCTTCATTGGTGACGACAGGGGTCACCTACGAAAGGTAACATCGGTACCCAATGTCCGCGTCCCGTTCTGTTACAGATTTTCGTGTTGTGATGATGAGCAATTTGCGGTATGCGAATGTGGAGCCCAAAATGAAAAAAAAAAAAAAAATGTTGACCGGCAGTGATCTCACAAACCTTAATGGGACCCAGTGGCTGGAATGGCTGCAGGCACAAGATTCATGCCTGTAAGCGCATGGCTTGCCTGTAATTGGATATGTGCTTCTCAGCACATCAGCATAATATAATCCCAAATGTTTATCGATGGCCCCCAGCCATTCTTATCCCAGATTCCAGCCTGCCGCCGAAACGAGCCAGGGGAATTGGTCATTAAACTGTGGCAGGTGCAATATTTTGAGGGGTCTTTTGCGGCTATGATGATGGCCGGGTTTCTTCATCACTTTATTTCAAACAGCCCATCTCATCCTCGGGCCTTCAATTCAACTCTGTGTTTAACCGAAAAAAATTACTGTGTCACATGATATCTTAGCCCAGACTGAGCGTGGAAAATGTAATCAATGAATTCAGGTCTATTCATTGTAAAAGTGATGTGCATCTTTTTTTCCCCTGATAAATAGAAATAAAATCAGCTGGCTTTACCCCCCTCACCCCCCCCCCCCCCCAAAAAAAAAATGATAACATAAGCAACCATACAAACAGCATATCACTATTTTAAAATCCTATTCATTTTGTGAATGAAAACAATAACTTACTGGTTGTGTACCCAGAGTTTGAATCATGCTGGTTGTATTTTGTTTGAGGATAGTAAAGATGGTGATGATGATATTGATGATCGATCTTGATGATCGCAATAACTGTCATGATGGCAGCAACCGCTTTTAGTGCAACTTATTTCCATTATTTGCAAAGCACTATCTAGTGCATCATGTATTTTTTTAATTGTACACTTTTGTGATATTATTTCAAACAAAAACTTTTTTCCTTCATTCTTCACCCCAATCCTCTCATTATCTCCACCACCACAACCATTACCACCACCACTACTACCACCACCACCACCACCACCACTAACACCATCACCACCTCCACCATCACTAACACCACCACCACCACCACTAACACCACCATCACCACCACCATCACCACCACCACTACCACCAACACTAACACCACCAACACTACCATCACCATCACTACCACCACTACCAACCACCACCACTACTACCACTACCATCATCAACACTGCTACTATCACCACTTCCACCATTACCACCACCACTACCACCACCACCACCACTACCGCTACCACCACCACAATCACCACTACCACCACTACAACCATCACCACTACCACCAACCACTACCAACAGCTCATGATTACATCGCGCAGTGAGGCCAGGCTCAGCAAGGACAGTGTAATTGTTGAAGGGAGTTCAGTGGTGCAGAATGGACTCATGTTAAACCTGGATGAGGAATATATTTATGTCATGACACAACGCCAGGTAAGTCAACCAAGGGTGCTACCCTTTCCATACGACTCTTATCTTTGTAAGTGCTCTTGACAGAGAGATCTGATGCTGAGTCTGATATGAATAGTATGGGGTTCTTACCACTTCTGTTGCATGATGCCCAAAGTGTGATGGGCACAAGTGCGGTGAAAGATGTCAAATAGCGGAGTGATGTTGTGAGGTTGTCGCATGCTGTGATATTGCCACTTTCCCCAAACGAGAGTGGGGTAGTCATGGAAGTGTATGTTGTGTGCCTTAAGGTTCTGGTATTCTGATTTTTATTCTCGACTTGCCTCATAAATCTTTGTGCAGTTGTAATCAAGCATACTTGCCAACTAGTAAGATTTTATCAGATTCAGTAAGATTTTTTACGTTAAAAATAGCAAAATCAGATTTTCTGTCAGAGAAATCAGATTTTTAAAAAATATTTAGATATACCTTTCACGTGTATTTTCTGAAGATTTGACTGAAAGTAAGATTTTTAACTTCAGTTTGCATAGAAAATAAGATTTTTGCAATCCATGAGTAAGATATTTCATCGTGAAATGTTGGCAGGTATGAATCAAGCCATTGCCTATGGGAACCTGATCTCTCCCAAATGAAGTCTATAGAGATATTAATTAATACTTGATATGGAGTGTGTTATGATGATTAACAGTCATTTGAGTGGAGTTCCTTAAAGCCGTTATACAGAGAATTATATAGGGGGAGATATTGTTGAGGTGCAATGGAAATTCCTGTGTGATTTTTTTTTATTTTCTTTTTCAATTGCATTTTCTAGGATGATATTTTTTTGTGGGGGGGGGGGATATTTTGTTGGTACCTTCCAGTTGTAGAGTTTGAGGAAAATGTTATGCTACTGCTTCAGTCTTCAGACTTCATACTAATGACCTTCTGCAATGAAAGCATTCTTAGAGGCAGAGAACAGGAAGAAAGCTGTATTAAAAAGAAAACAGAAAACAGTGTTTGTAGAGAAAGTTCTAGTCCAACTTGAATTTTTTTTTTTTTTTTTAATAGTCCAAGGGAAATGTTTCACAGTGAAAGGTTTAACTCAAAAGGAGGCTTTCGTTGCTACGGAAATGTCGCATGCTTTAGATTTTAGTCAAAGTGAAGGTTTAGTTCAAGCGAAATGTTGGATGATAAAATGCTGCGTGATGAAAAGCTTCTCTTCCTGATCATTATATCTCATCTTACCCATTCATGTTATTACAGAAATAGTCTTGTTGTCTGGAGTAAATGTTATGCTCTTAGAACATTTAGCCACTACAAATCTGTGAGAGCTCAAAATCTAAGCTTTTTATCAAATGAGGAGGAGCCTGTGTGAAATGGTCTGCATCCAGTGTCAAAATCATGCTGATGATTGGGTAAAAAAAATGATTTTAGCAACTATGGTATCTGGTTGAATGTGGTGATGTTGCTGCAACTGCATTAGCGTACTTCATGGTAATAGAATGAGCACCGAGATGTATTTCCCAGCGAATGTCCGGAGTGTCGCACTGAAATTCAAACAGTTGAAAGCCAAGAATAACTGGGCAGATGTTGCATCGGCAATCCTATCTGATTGAATTGAATTGATCTTTATTTTAAGTCATTTTCTTTCATTTTTAAAACCCCCTTGTTTTATCACAGGCTAATATGGTTGTAAAGCATAAGTGCCAAAATGAAGCCTGGAAAAAATAAGAATTGATACTGTCTCTGCAAGCTGTCGTTTGAAATTCGAGGGAAATATATTTACGACAATATGTAGAATTTTCGATGGAGCAAAGCAACATTGGCTAGGCGTACCACCCTCGCTGTTCATGCCTTGGCAAGCATGCAGGGCAGATACATTGTTGAACATTCAGAGATCGTTACCTGCAAAATATGATGGATGTACTCAGCGGCCTCTCGCAGCTCCCAGTCATGTGACGGACTTCCTCAATGAATTTGGAGCGGCATTTTCCGCCCCGCCATGAATGGATCACCTGGTTTCATGGAGCCAATTCTGGTTCATCCACTCGCGGGCGGGGGGATCGTAGTAATAAAAAAAGAAAGAACTTCTCTCCTCTCTCTGCATGGGGATCTATTCACGTTTACGGGGGGAAGAGTCATTTACATTTCAAATCTGGGCGATCCTCGAAGAGATCTACCTGTTGACGTCAGAAAGAAGACGTTTGTTCATCTGCTTCCTTCGTTTTACGGGTTCAACTGCTTTTTAGGATATATAGAGGGGTACAACAACGCAGAAAGCAGAGCTCTGCGAAGAGAGTAGCCAATGTTTGTGTCGCTTGTAATTTCTCAATTTCAAGTGGTTAGGTGTACAGTTATGAGCATTTACCAGGACATCATTTTATTCTGTTGCCATTGTGGTGTTTTTGTAGTGTTGGTATCATTTGCATCCTTTTACTGTACAACTACAGACAAGTTAATAGTGGCGCTATAAATGTGTAGACCCCAAAGAATTAATATCCTTGCATGATGCTAACACACAATTTGGAATACTTCATCAAGCAGCTCTTCTATTCCATCAAATATTTTCAGAATTATCCTGCCTAACTGCTTGTATTCTTTTGGTTAATAAGTGCAGAATATGTAATGTAGCTGTCACTTCATGTACTATGAGTAAAACTGCAAAGTCCAATAGAATGTCATTATGATATTCTGACTTTATTGAATGTTATCTTTGCAGTTTCATTTATTTATTTGGTTGATGTTGCGTTTGCAGTCTAAGTCCTGGACATACCTTGAAATGCACTGTAAGAGAATATTGAATGAAGTGAAATAGAGTTTTTGTATACTGTAAAAGTGGAAATTTTCGCGGTGTTGAAATTTTCGCGCATTTCGCGCAACCAGAAACTAGCGCGAAAATTAAAGCCCGCGAATATTTTTGCTTGCCATATGTTCCTGTGCGTGATGTCTTGATTCCGCGGAATTAGAAACACGCGAAACTATTCTGACCCAGCCAAGCGTGAAAAATTAGTCGCGCGAAAATATCCACTTTTACAGTAATGCAGGTTTTGAAAAGCATATATAAGTGCCATTTGTTTGATTTGACTTTTTTTTTCATGTAGAGCAACATTCTCTAGCACTTAACATGGTGTGACTATCCTTCAGAATATGAAAGGGGTTGGTTATGTTGTCTGGCTTGTCTGATTGTGATAAATTGTAGTTTTATGCAACGTGGGGCCCATTGAGGCAGTTGTTCCTTCATTTGTGAAGACTGCAGATTGCATGGGAAATGATGCTCTGCGAGCCAGCTGGCAAAAAGCAACCACAATCTGTGTGCCACCATACTTGACCTCAATTAAGGAGAAGAATAGAGTTATGATCCACATGTAATGACAGTATTCCATGGAGTAACATCCAATTATTGCCATAAACTGTCTTGGGGAAGATTGGGGGAGGGGGGGGGGGGGGGGGGACTCATCACCACCTAGATTTTTCCTTGGTGTGACTTTCGGCGGGCAACAATCTTTACCCGAAATAAGGTGCATCCACGTCTGTGGGTTAGAGATCATTATCAAATTTATTGTGGGAAAGCACTCAAAAAGATCGTAAACGGGGAATGAAGAGGAAAAGTAGGTTATATGATTGTTTTTGTCGGATGCAGTGCTTGTGGCTTGTTGGCTCCTGTGGCACAGTGTCTGCGATGTTGCGGGAGCAATTGTCACTTCTTTGCTTCGCCAGAGATAGAGAAAGAGAGATGTCCTCGATTAGGAGGAATTCCTTGCCTCAATTTCACACTGTTATCCATCTCCAATGCTCCGGGACAGATCATTATATTGAGCCTGTTGCATGCCCAAGAAAAAAAAAGAGAAAAGAAAAGGAAACGAAAAGAATTTAAGTGTGCCAATACATGCAGCAGTGGCAAAGATAGCTCAGCCCCATTAAGGGTTCTTTGCAGAAGGCATGGCCTGCTATCTTATCCACCATGATGTATTTAGATCTTTTTCTTTTCATTTTTTTTCTTTCTCCTTACAAAAGAGCTTTACTTCCTCACAAACGGCGTGGGATCAGCCCTCTGCATTTCGCGCGGTCGCGGGGGATCGTACCGTGTGCCGCCGCAGCGGATAGCTCCCCATCTCTCTTTCTCTCCCCTAGGCCCTGCCTCGTCTGACCCAGAAATTTATAGAGGGATCGAGATGGGGATGGGGGGGGGGGGGGGGGTAGGGGGGTGCTGCTGCAAGCAGCTGCTTCAATGCGGAAAAAGTTGGAAAACATATTTGTGACTTTGCTCGCCGTGATGTTGCGAAATGAAGATGGAGAGAGATTGCAAACGTACAGAAAGACGGGCTGCCAGTTTAGGAAAAAAAAAAAAAGATACAGGAAACGTATTCAGGAGAGATTGACAATGAGAGAGAGATAGAGAGGGACGAGAGAAAAACACCAGCACCAAAACATACTGGAGTGGATGGAGAGGTGGAAGGTACAGCTTGAATGTAGGTCCGGGAAGATACAGAGGGGGGGGGGGGGGGGGAGATACAAATGGCCAGATAGATAGAAATAATGATGCATTATGCATGGAGCAAAGGGAGAGCTCAGAAGGCATGGGCAGATGAGACAGAAAGAAAAGAGCTATTTCTGTCGAGCGGAGTGTTGTTGTGGCGATCATCGCATCCACGGCCTCTTGTCAGCACATTATGAAGTCTTTCGGGGAAGGAGACTATTTTGATTTGTAGGAGCTCCCCTCTTAAGTGTTGCAAAAGCTAATGTAGATGACGGATAAGTGCTATGTCCATGGTTTAAGGGGGGGGAAGAAGTCTGAGGATTTCCATTTTCATTTTGTTAGTGGTTACAGCATTGTCTCAGTCGTCTTCTCTGAGCAGCAGTCAATTATGTAGCTATTGATCTTTTCCTCTGGTTGGCACATTAAGCCCCAAATTCATCATGACATCAATATCTCTGATCACATCTCAACTACCCAAATTAAGGGATGTCATCTCCGCGAGTCGTGAATTACGTCAAAGCTACAGTTATGTGTAGCTCTCTGAAATAACAAGACTTAGAGCCGAGGGGGAAAAAAAAGAGAGAGAGAAGGCTTTTTCTTTACGGGAAATTTTGTCTGCCACAAGCAAGCAATGTCTCGTGGAAGATAATGCAAGAAGTCATTGAGAAGTTCACCATGCAGGGAGAATGAAAGCGAAAAAATGAATTGAAAATGGGAAAAAAAAATCCTCCCCCTCACAGAAGGAAAATGTAAAAAGGACACGGTGATCGAAGAACTAGTCAATTTAAATTACAGGGACAACCAAAAAAAAAAAAAAAAAAAAGAGAGAGACATATATGAGTAAAAGGAGATGGAGAAAGCAGTGATGGTAGAAAATACAAAATTGTGGGAAGCCTTGATGCGGAGCAAAAAGAATTGTGAGTTGCAAGGTAGAGAGGAATGAAGGCGTTTTGAGGTATAGAACGGAAGCTGGGGTAAGTTCTATTGATCAGCTGTGACCTTGATTGATTTGAAGCCTGTTGCCATGGCTACCTAAGAGATCTGGAGCTTCCTATCAAAATCTGATCTGGCGTTGAAATTTGTTCCGCTGCATGGCTGCCGGCCAAATATGGATCGGGGACATTTTGCTTTTCAGGGAAAGATGCACACTGGAGCGTTTTTTTTTTCCTCTCTCTCTCTCTCTTCTCAGCAACATCCCTGCTAAATGCACCCCTCCCCCTTTTTCTGCCTTTCAGTGGAACATTAACTTTGCTCTCTGTTTGTGCGGAAATGATCGAGCAGTTTCTTCTGTGAACTGACTGGAGTTTTGAGTTTTGAGTTTTAACCATGTAGAAGTGATGACTGACAGGTTGCTTTTTAGGGATGGGGAGGCGGAGGGGAAGTATTTGGCCAACAAATTATGGGGCGAACGTGTCATCTGCAAACATGCACCTTGGTGCCGTCAAGACTTTTTTGGGTTTCGCTTGTTACGGAGCTTGCCGCGTGAAGTTACTGTCAAATATGGGATAAAGCACTGGACAGATCAGGCTGAACAGAGTTCGCAACATGAGACGATATATCCCCATTTGTCCCTCATTCTTCCTTTAATAGCTGGGATGCTGGTAACAGAGGGATTCAACCACTGCTGCTGCTTAGAGAGAGATCCTTTCTTTCATCAGTCATTTCAGGCACGATTTCTTGCAGTCACGATTCACGTCGGTATCTGCTGCATCTGTACTCAGTGGTCTCTTCCTTTTGTTGCATGTCAAAGCAACAACTTTGTTCGATTCGAAACTTATCCGTGTTGCGTAAATAATGTGGATGATATACTTGGTGGTCTCTTTCTTTCATTGCATGTCACAGCAGCAACTTCGTTCCATTAGAAACATATCCGCGTCTTGTAAATGATGCAGATGATATAAATTTACATCTCGTTAAGCCTATTGTAAAGCCCTCCTGAACGAGGTCTCTTGATCTTACAACTGTTAATGATTCTGCTTAAATGGTGTCCATCTTCATCATTATTACAACAGATTCAAGGAAAAAGAATAAAAAATTCCTCCAAACAGATCACAGAGGTTGTTCATTGGTGTGTATGGGGTGGGTAGGGATGGGTAGCACAAGAGAGCCCCCCAAAAAGTCACATGACCAAGCAGCAACTTTGAGATGAAAACAACTAAACATCATTTTTTTCAACAGCTTAATTACCAATATTTAAAATTCTTCAAATCAATCTTAAGTTAGCAAACAGCGCACACCAATCTGTTGCGTCTGTTTCGCCGCCTGCATTCGAAGCAACATTCTGTTTGTGGTTGAACTTCCACCGCATCCGCGAGTCATGTGACTATGCGGGATCCAGAGAATTGAGCTCTCTGAGTAGCAGCAGCGAGTACCTCATGCATGCGCTGATGAAATTTGCATTCGCTGTGGGACCAAATTTTGTTCAATTGCCAATCTCCATTGGACCACGAGGTGATGGACGACGAGCTTACGCGCAGGGTAAAAATAGGCATCGGAATCGGGCAAAGTAGGCCAGAACTAATGCAAAATCATTTGTGATGAAGCCGGTTTGGCTGTTGTTGGTGTTTTTTTCCCCCTTACCCTCCATCCTGGGCCTGGTTTTGTTCTCAGAGTTGCCATCTTTCATTCTAGTTCCAGACCGAGTTTCACTTAATATTGGTGAACTTCAAAGTCATGAAGTATATCAGAACTACAACAGCAACAAAGAGATTACAGTGAATGTTTTATCCATTAAAACAGCAAACCTGCTTCAGCTTCAGGTAAGTTTGGAAGACCAAACTGTCCTCCACTGGAACACAAGAGAGTGATGTGTTCGCCCTGCAGAGGTCAGAAGTCGTAGTCAAAATGCCATATTAGGGTCACTGTTTGACCCCTGTCGGCCTCTTTCTTGGCACATGGGTCAGGTTATCAAGACTTAAAGCGTTTTCCCCCTTAGTGATAGAAAGATACGAGATCACTGTACAAAGCATCCAACTTTGTGAAGACATGAGGTGTGATGTGCTCAGAGATCAAATATTTGAGACACAATTTTGGCCGACATCTTTTCTTTTTATGAATAAATGAGATTACAGATGAAATATGGACACCTTCACCAACACAATACAAAAGGATGGCAGTGAATAGTTCTAACTTGGCAGAAGAATGATTTCTTTATTAGTCTTCAGGTCAAGTCAAAAGCACTAGAAACACCTAAAGAAAAGCAATGAAAGTTTAGTTCATATATTTTGTTCATTTTTTTTTTTCTCAAAATACATGTTAAAGATTAGCTTGGCCCTTGAGGAAGGGACATACCGAAACTTTGAAATCTAGGTTTTTTTTCTTTTCTGTACATCTTCTGAACAACTTTTAGCAGAAATATGTGAGAGGAATGAATGATGGTGGAATGTGAAACATTACTTGCAACATTCATCAGCTTTTGAGTATGGTACAGAAAAAAAAAAACAAGAACAAGAACAAGAAATATAGAAAGAAAGAAATGAATGATTAAGATATGTCGGCTATAGTTTCCACTCAGAATGACTCTGCAAAATATATTGACTTGGCTTGCCATAGTCTTGGGCTAAGGATATTCATGGAGGAAACAGCAGAGAGTTGCTGCCTTGCCGTATTTCCGTACCCGTGCCCACGACTGCTCCAGCAAAATGCCCCCTCCCCCCGACCCTCCCCCCGTTGAGATACGTAGAAGGGAGCAGGCAGGGCCACTCGCCGGCACGGCTGTGAGACGAAACTCCTTCAGCGGCGCTGATGCATTTCGCCGCGATAGCTGTCACGCATAAACTTCTCCCTCTCTCTCTACACACACACACACACACGCATGAGAAGTCGTCATGTTGAACCCTTCTTACAGGAAAAGGGGGATGTCGGGAAAATGGGGGGGGGGACTTACAGGACTTCTGAGACGTCAAACGATCGCCTCCTGTGTATCCTGTTTTGCTTCTAGATGCTATCTCGGGTTAAAGAGAGTTCCCCCATTTCTCTTTGTGTGTGTGTGTTTTTTTGTTAATTCTTTGTCCCTCTCTATCTCGCGGTCTTTGTCTCTATCTGTCCCCTCTGCATTAGTGACGCACGTATGTTGTCAGAGGGCAATTAATGTTGGGGGTAAGGGGGAAAAGAAGGAGGAGCTGTGCAGCAGAGTTTGTTGCGTAAGCGAACGACCCCTTTTATTTTCAGGACTTTAAACACCTGCCCTCTTCATTGAGATGCAGACCCGAGCTACTGATTTCAATCCCACATTTGTTTTCGTTTGGTTTGGTTTGAGTTTTTGTTTTGTTTTGTTTTGTTTTGTTTTTGTTTTTTTGGAGGTGCTTTTGTGAGAAGTCACAAACACACCAGCTGGCTATTTCCTTGCTCGTTTCGATTGCTACAACTGAAATAAACGTGGCAGAAGGTATATTCACGTCGACAATGAAATAACATGGTATTTCACACAGTAATTTGTGACGCGAATACAAATATGCCTCGATAAACACCATGAAACATGTTAAGAAAGACCACGGTATATTGGTTGGTAATTCAAACTTCACACAAAATATGCATGTGGGATTTGAGTGTAAATTTTGTCATAAAGTATTATACCACAGATTGTACAGGGGTGTATTTCTCACATTGCGTGGTGCGCTTCCAGGCTTCTTCCCATAGGAGTTATGCATATGATGTACAGTGCTCACTGGAAATACCACAATATTTTAAGAATGAGAATGGTACCGAGTGGATTACCACGGTATCTGTCACCATGGTATCATGCCAATGAGAATGGTGCTAAGACATTACTGTGGTATTTAGTATCACAGTAATTCCGGTGTGGATGCACAGAGATACTAGCAGAAGACCACATTGAAACACACCAAAACAGATGCAGGAATAGAAAAATGAAATCATTGATTTGTTTTCCCTGCAGTGAAGCTGGGGGCATTTCACGAAACATTTTATCCGACAAAGTTATCGGACAAATTTGCTCTCAGCCAATCAGATGCAAGAATTTCGGTAGCTTGTAACAGTTGACCTTCATGAAATGCCTCCCAGATGTCATTAATGTCCGATCTGTCGGTCCTGCAATAATCCTTGTTTTTAGTTTCCTCTTTCCTCTACACATCATTTGCACACACCTGTTTTCAGATGTTTTCCATCCGAGAGAAGGTTGCTTGAAAAAGCGCTCAGGTGGTTTTTCTGTGTTCATGCTCGAGCTGAGAAGGAATTCTGCATATCTTGCAGCGATACCTCTGCACTTTCGCAGAAAAAATAACCCCAAACAACATCAGTACTGAATGTTCACTCAAGCACATGCACATAGCCAAACCCTTCAGACATTCCTCCCCCGTCCATAGAATGACTTCAAAGGATTCCCACTTCCGCAAACGTAAAAAGAAAAAAAAAAGTTCCTTTCAAATTATGTGTTTACAATTTCTTTCAAAACCAGGGCAGACGACTGATTGTATTTGGGGTAGCTAGCGCCTCCTACCAACCATGTACCCACTCACTGTATTTCCAGACCATGTCTCAGGAGAGTTTAACGTGTCTAGAGGGAACATGCTAGTGCAAATGTTGCGGTACTTGTATAGAGATCTACACAGCACAGGAAAGTAAATTCTGGTTGAGAAAATCATCGATTTGCCTGTGCTTTCGGTGCTTTTGTTTGGCATCAGGATATTAGTCAAAAGAAAGGGAAGAAAAGGCAGAAACACTGATGAGTGGAAGGATGTAAAACCTTACAAGATTAAGAGGACTATGTTATGAAAGCTTTTGATATACCAGATCGTAAAATGCATATCAATTTTAAATAAAAGTATTACATCTGGGGTTTGGGGAATTTGTGTATGCATTTGTACATTTCTGATCAATTCTGAACACAAAGATTAAACCATCATGTCATGTATAAATAAAACAAAAAGTCAAAACATAATATTGTATGCGAGTGAGTGAAGCATAAATTGAATGTTCTTTCACCTTTTTATTAACTATCTCTTCTACTTTAAAGGTTTCAAAGATGATTGTTGAAATATTGTTAAAATATGACAGTGAAAGGTGAATTTTCTGGTTAAAATTTGCAACTGTATATGCATTCCTTCCCAAATCTATTGTGTGCTGAAATATGTAGAGTCCATGTGCAGTCCCTCTCAGCTCGCTGCCACAAAAATGAAATCTGAGAAGTGATGATCCCCCCATAATCCAAGCGACATCGCAGTCGGATATTGTTCCTTCATGTGGTCGTTACTCGGAGAAGCAGAACAGTCATTGAAAGATGGGTCTGGTGCTTAACCCCGCTGTTTCCGTTCGTAACCTGTTTATGCACAGTGTCGGTGGAGTTTCGGAGCCGGTTGCCAGTAAGAGGGTTAACCCCCCATTTGTGCCTTGTCTGGCAATTCACCCCTATCATGAGAAGGCCCTGCACTCTCTAAAAGGCACTTAGCCTGTTGATCAGTTTTTGCGAGAAATATGTATCTCTGACTGTTTTGCTTCGTCCGTGATGTTTTCTTTCTTCTCTTTTTTTTTATTGCGATGCGCGGGTAGAGAGTGCTTTTAGGGTTTGATGTCTTCGAGGTTCTGAGAGGAGTCACTTTGTAAAGCGTGTGTATTCCTGAGAGAGAAAAGTTCATTTGCACTTTTTTGATGGTGGGAGTTGGGAGGTATCTTGTCAGGGAGATTGGGGGGGGGGGGGAAACAGTCTGCTGTCTGAGGTAGTAATGGTAAAATAAGGGTTTAAATAGCCCCCAGCCTCTCCTAACTGGATCCAATGTGCAGTTGACTGCGCACCACGCCCGCTGGCAAGTTTTCTCCTCGTCGCCTCCGCCTCTCGTTCGCCAAGCATATGGCTCTCCTCAACAGGTACTGCATGCGTGTGTGTGCTGGATTCGTCAAAGTTTTTGGTCTTCGACGCGCTGGGTTTGATTGAGTGCCGGTCCGGCATACGAGCCTGCCTCAATCCGCAAACACACAGTTGACACAGTCAGCTCAGGTAGCTGGGGAAAATATAAATGTTATTGCTCCATTCAGTGGCATTAGCTATGTGTTCAGTAATGTTTGGAAAAGAAGGGGGGGGGGTCTTTTTCTTTTCTCATTTTCATCCTTTTTTTTTTTCTTCTGTTTGCCCGGGGTAGCGGTGTGTTTGATTTTACCCAGCGTAGTTTCTCCATTGTAGGAGGGTACCTGTAGGGGGGCTTTGTTTGACGTTCTGTCAATTCTCCCATGTTCTCCAGGCTTTGATCTGCAGCCGTGTTCAAAAGATATTTGACAAGCGAGCAGAAATAATTCGCCTGTTTACACCTTTTCGTGACCCAAAGCTCCCGGCAGCCTTGAGTTCTAGCACCCATTTGATAAAGAACGAGTGGAGGGAAAGGTTTGTGTGTGTGTGGAATCCACAGTCAAAATATTAATAGGGGAAAAAAATATGGAGTATAATTGTGGAAAATCAAGAAAAAGAAGAGTAGTTGTGTTCATTCCCAACAAGCCGTGGAGGGCACGCATTTGGCACATCCTGGGCTGGGATAGACCTTGAATCGCTCTGCTCGTTTTATTGAAGCCCCGGCAGAAACGGTTGGTTTCAGCTTTCTGAATTCTTCTCGTCAGATAAAAGGGAGTTCAAGAAAACCCTGCCAGGCACCTCCAAACTAACATGGGATTTTTGACTACGTATGTTTGCTGAATTTTTCTGTTTAAATTGGCTTTGTGTATTGCCAGCAGGCAAACAAAGAAATTCAATGGGACAGAAAATGTTTTTTTTTTTTTTTTTTTTTGTGGTATAGACTTTCAGAATCTGCAAAGCCAGAATTTGCTCCTTGACCTTAGCATCTTAGCATCCAAGATTCTGTTTGACACTGTCAGTAAAGTGTCGAAGCTTCTGTCAATATGAATATTTTTTCTATTTTTTTTTTTTTTGTTTTGTTCTATAAATGCCTTCTCTCAGAATACTTTTCCATTAGGAAGGATGTGCTGTACAGTTACATATTGATTTAAAGTAAACATCTACTTCAGGTTCAAGGAAACTTACATGAATAGGGCAGTATCAAACAAAATGGCAAAAGGTTTACTCGTAAAGTTTTTGCAAAGAATAAGGATGTCTTGGAATTGGAAGAGGTCACCTGTTTTTGCAATGTAGTGATATTGGTGACAGTGACAGACATGCAAATTAGATGAGGTAATTTTGATGTCATGCCCTAACAAATCTCTCCATTTTTTTTTTTTTTTGTTGCGCACAAATCTTTGTTAAATTTCTGTTTGGCTGGCACTAATTCAAGATAGAGAGGAACTTTGTTCATGGCACCAAATTTGTTGGAGAGTTTTAAAAGTTCAGTGGTTATTAGATTATTTGAAGGGATGGATCACAGTCAGTTGATTATCAGCACAAAGGGTAATTATGCAATATTCGTACGCACAAACCAATGAGAGAGTTGGCAGGTGATGAAATAGTCACTGTGGGCCTATACTGTAAAACCAGAAATGTTTGCATGCATTCCTAATTTCACAAATTTTGCAAGATCCAAGATTCATGGAATTAAAATGCACACGGAAGTTCTTGTCTATGCACTGTATTCATTGAACGACAGTGGCAATTCGCGAAAGTTTCATTCTGCGAAAAAGGCCGTCGGCTGCAATCGGCGAAAATATCATGCCGCAGATATTTCTGGTGTTACAGTGTTATTTGTATATGTCATTTAGACAAATATTATATTCTCATGATATGGAATTTCCACATCATTTTTCAAATTTTTCAAATTTGAAGAAACCTCGTATTATCCTCTTTTTTTGTGTGTGTTTCTCTTGAAGTAAATGCCATAATGGAGTGGAGTTTCCCATTAGAAAGGAAATCCAGAAAGAGAGAGGAAGAGGGAAAATGATTTCTGTTTAAAAAATTGCAGGGTAATGGTGATAACCTGCTGCTTTGCAATAAAGGGTTAATGTTATTGTGGAAGACTCTACAAAATTTTCAGATGCTGTCCTTATCATATTGGTAGTCTTTGGCATTGGTAGTCTGTGCACAAGTAAAAAATGATTTTGATCATCATATCAATGTCATAAATGTGTTTTTTTTTCCATGTCCAGTCATGCTTAGTCATGTTGCTAGGTTTTTTAGTATACATCCAGATGATTTGTGTCAAATTTTATGTATTCCATTCTATGTTGGTCCTCATGATAGCGCATACATGGGAATCCAGGAAATCAGCCGTTTTGGGCACAATGTAGAGAGTTTCTGTCCAAATACCACTTCATTGCCAACTTTCCATGGCCAGTAATTATGAATGGGTCCTAGTTCCGTCTGTTGTCGCAAGATATTAGTCACTGCTTTCTGTTTGCGGAGCCAAAGACCATGGCAGGCTGCTTTCAACATTCGTAGTTCAGCTCATGCTAGGGTACGCCGGCTAAGAGTGGATTGAAGTTACGTGTCGGGCCAAAGTGTGAAATTTTGCTGTCTCTCCGGCACCCAGTTTTCAAAGTAAACCTGCATTCCTCTGACAACCTGGAGTGTTTGGCAATGTAGGTAAATGAAAGGTCAAGTGATTTAAACTTGATTACACCGCACCTTTTCCCCTCGAGAGCTCATTTTGAGATGCGAGGAGTAGTCAAAACCTTGAAATAATGATTCCTCTCTTTACAGCAAGCGGGCTGACAGGGAGAAAAGGAAGGGTATCGATCGCAAGGCAAATGATCACACTGCCACCGGGAAAGGTCTAGCAATTTTGAGACTAGGGTTTCTCCGCCATCGATCAGACGTATATCGCGGATAGATGAATGCCTGATACAAGACAAAAGCCGACTTGTGGAATATACATCGCGATCATCTGCATTCACCGTACCGGTGAGGTGTCGAAAACGGCGTTATATTACGGCCGCCGCGATCTTCTAATACACTGTTGGTATTGATTTATTGAGCGCCCAGAATAGAATTTCATTCGCCCTCGTAATATTTGTGATGTTGTCATTTTAGCTCGCCGTTCTCCAGCTGGGGTTCTCTGGGAGAGAGAAAGAGAGAGAGAGAGAGACAAACATGAAGCCAGTATTTTTCTCCTCACATATTCTCTCCCTCTTCCATTCTTCATATTCTCATCTCTCTTCATTCTCTTTTTAATCTTGCTCTTTGATTCTGTCTTAAATTCTGTTAAGATCACTCGAAAGTCCCCTACATCTCAGAGGTTGCAATTTGTTTTCAAATGGCAGAAAAATGAAATCTATATCTCATTTGCTTTCTGAAAGTGTCTTAAATTCTGCTAAAATCACTTGCAAGTTCTGTATATCACAGAGGTTACAATTTGTTTTCACATGGCAGAAAAATGAAGTCTTTATACTTCATCGCTTTTTGAGAGTTTGAATCAAAGGGCCAGAGGGTCAGTTGATGGCTCCCAGTTGGTCAAAGTGGCATTAACCCATCTTTACCTCCACACGTGGTTTATTTCGAGTGAGTAACCCTCTTAATTCCATCAAGGCAGGTCAGTCGGTTTCAAATCGATAGCTGTCTGTAGGCTATATGTTCACCGAAGTCCGAATGTCTCAACATAGGGACAGGATTTTCTTCTTTTTTTTTTTCTTTTGCTTGTTTCCTTTTCTTCCTCTTTTTCAAGCCGGTGGCTGCATTGCTCGATGTTAAAAGCATAAAGACGATGGAAAGCTCGCACATTTGGCGAGCCGTTTCAGATTTCCTGCTCCAGATATTTTTAGTTTTTCCCCCCTCTCCCCTGTTTTTCTGCGCCCGCCACATCCAGAAATGAGTTGGAAATAGCATGGGATCTGATGCGGGAAGTGTAAATTTAGCCACTGGAGGACGGTGTGGAAGGAGCGAACGCAGTTGACTGTGCTCTAAATGCACGGAAAAAAACCCTGAGACTTTGGTCGGAGATTGGTGTGCGTGTGTGTCTAGAATTTATTGATTCTACAGACGTAAAATGAAATAATCTAAAGGAGTACTCCACTGAGTACATGTATATGCTACCACTGAGAAACATACATGCATGTCACCTGTTTTAGAAAAAAAATACCTCAAAACATAGCAACGGAAGGCAGCTTTTTGTCGGGTGGTTTCATCCCCTTTCCACTCAAAGGGTGGATTTATCCCAAAATATAAATGTGAATTCAGTGAATTCAGCAATATTAGTAGAAACACATCAGTGAAGTTTGAAAATAATCTGTCAAATTTTTTAAAGTTGGGTAGAGAACCATCACTTATTTTCTGTAAAATTTCATATTTGTATGGTGCCATTGGAGATAGAAAAAAGTGAGTGATTGGATGAGTAAACATATTCCACAAATATTCATTTTTCAAGAATGATGAAATGGCATTTGACTTACCCATTCAGAAGGTGGGGGGATGATATGATACCCTTAAAACATTGGTCAAGGAATGTGTACTTTAGATTTTGTGAGATTCTCTTTATATTTTCTGTAAATTGTATGATATCACAGTCTGTTTTCCAGCCTTCTTATTAAGCAATGATGTCATATGGCCTATATAAATTCATAACTTTTGAATAATAGATTGTCCATTTTTGGTTTGCAGTTTTATGGCGAACTTATGTGAAGTGAAAGCATCATCATAGCTGTCCATCCGAGGGTGAGATGGCAACTAACATCACTGATTTGTGAAGACATGGGAACCTCTTATTTCAGGTCCAATTTTGATGAAACCTCGACCATGCTTTTCCCATTTTACTCTGTTGATTGTAGCCAACTTGAGCATGCTTGAACGTGCTTGAACATGGTTATAAATTCTTTTATTTAAGTTTGACCAAGGAGACAGCTGCTTCGTGAT
The DNA here is from genome assembly GCF_964275005.1 of Diadema setosum. Lineage (NCBI taxonomy): Eukaryota > Metazoa > Echinodermata > Echinoidea > Diadematoida > Diadematidae > Diadema > Diadema setosum. The sequence goes on from NC_092686.1 coordinate 10,392,802, forward strand.
TCACAGACAATTAGATTTGATTCTGGTGTCAAACCGAGCATCTGTGAAGATTTAAACTTGGATGATATATGGTGGATACCTCTGTCAATATATTTTTTTCCCCCTGTGAAATTGATGGTCATTGAAAAACAGAAGGGAAGAGGTGGGGGTGCAGGGAATGGGAAGCTTGCTTGCATCAGACATTACCTGCGCCGGATGAGTTCTGATGAGTCATTAGACTCATCAACAGTCTCTTGTTTAATGCGGCGTGAATTGAGAGTGAGGTGAATGTGTGTCCTTTCGGTGAGCAGAAACGGACCCCGAGGCTGGAGGCGGGAGACAAAGTGCAGAGATCACAATGGCGTGATCTGGCAGCAGTTTGGGTTCATCAGACTTGCTGAGAAGGGTGTGGGTTGAGGATATAAGATGTTTCCCTAGCCACATCAAGCAATGATCGGTACAGTCCTAAAGTTATATTGGAATTCAAATCCATATCACTGTTAGCCTCGTTGACTTTGCAGATTCTGACTGATAATGTATACACTGTAGTGATATTGGGTATTTGATATTCATACATATTTATACATAACACAGATACTGCTTGGTACACTGTGTTTTGAGGTTCCCTTTAGCTTCTAAATTCAGGTTATGGTATTGATATTGCTTATGGTAGTTGCTGATTTTTTTTTAGTATTATTATTTTTCTTTTATTGTGCCATGAACCTCTGGATGATTTTAATTATCTGTCTCTTCTCAGAATGCAATGCATAGCTTTGGCCAGGATATGTTTTGGGCCCCAAAATCAACCAAACATTTTGAACCTAACAATGGTGATGGCTGCGCCTGAATCATAGTTCTCCCTCTTAAATTATCTTTCAGAAAATGATCATTTTTCTCTCCCCAACCCCCCCCCCCCCATTGGCTACTTAACTTTTAATATTAGTCTGTTTTATATAACTGATTTATACATTACTGTCATATATTTGAATCAGCTCTTCCATACAACTAAAGCTTCAGAGCATTAGTATGGTGTTGGCTTGTGAAACATGGTTTACAGTCTCATTTAAACTTTGGCTTGTATGATATATCGATACCAACCATATTATGTAGGTAAGAACATTTTGAATATCAGTAAGGGATAGTCTTGGGGTTTGGAAGAGAGTAAAACCACAAAGGCGCCCTGCTCTTCACTGTACCAACCCAGGGGAAGAGGATCAATTAGTTGTGCTTGGTGCAAGTGTATTGAATGTCGTCAAGAAAAAAGAGAGAAAAATTCATGTTTTATACAAAAAGGATGGGACATCTGTGGGTTGGTAAAATTGACTGCTCTTCCGATAAGCATGTATTTGTTGAAAACTCGTGAAGTTTTTGATATTCCACTGCCCTCTCATTTTATTTCCAATTTTTATGGCACATGGCACATCTATCATTCTATTTATTATAAGATTCTATGCCCCCTTTCTTTACAGTTCTCTTGAATATGGTGTAGAATTCCATTGCAAAGCCATAGAACTGTGCCCAAGCTTCCATGGAATGTATATAAAATGTGCATTACCAGCCTTTCGGCTGTTAGGAGAGATGATAGTCGGATACCCATGGCTTGAGATGTATAACGCCTCCCAAAGGCCCGGTGCTCCAGTCGTTCGGAACCCCCCTCCGCGTAAAAACAGAGGAGGGGAAGTTGACACAATTCTCTTCACCTTGCTGGAGAAACTCTGTATATCGGAGACAAATATTGATCTAGATAGGCATGGCTTCAAACGCACTGGTGAGCCAGCCATTAAACCAGAAAGGGAAAACTAAGGCAAGAATATGTATGTATGTCACGCCTACAGAGAGAACCTCAAGTAGAGAGAGAGAGAGGGGGGGGGGGGGGGGGGGGGTAGATGTCTCATTTATCATGGATGATGTGGAAAGGAGTTTGTGTGTGGGCGTATATATATCTCACTGAAGCCTGTCATTAAGCTGCAAAATCTTGTCTGACTTCACACTTACCAAAAGACCTTTGACACACATGCATACACACCCACACACACATACACACACACACACACACACACACTCACACTTGTGCCTGAAAACCCGCAAAGTTCATGTGATTCTGAATCACAACATATTAAAGAAACTGTCAGTATGGAAGGTGCAAATAAATTGGGTTGATCTCTCCTTGCAGTCAAAAGGCAAGCGAGGGATGATGTGCCATGTTCATCTCATCCCTCCATCTCTTTCTCTGCCTGAGTTGAGAGAGATTCTTGATGACGCATGATTTCAAAATTTCATGATTTCACAATATGATATGTGTATCAATTATTATCTTTTGTTAAGATTAAACAAAAAAAGTTTTTAATTTTGTATTGAGATATCCTGATGGAGATGAAAGCATGATAAGGGATGACTAATTACCATTGAAGGGAAAATGAGGAGAGAAGGATAGTAGAAAAGGTAATGAGAGAGAGAAGGAGGAGGAGGAGGAAGAGGAATGGGAGAAAAGACATACAGACACTACATGCAGTAGAATCTCATTATGAAGGGGTCGGCTATAACAAAGCCTTGATATAACACGAGTATTTAGCACATCCCACCTCTTTATATTTCTTCATTTTTGTGCCCTATACAATGAGAAAGCTGATGTAACAAGATAATTGTCTTGGTTGATAGATCATCATTATAAGGAGGTTCCCCTATGTAGAAATTTGGCAGAAACGTAGACCTTGATGTGCCTGCACTGTAAAACAAAGCATACAGTGTACGCATGGGAAGAAATCGTATGTAGAGACTTGGCAGCGTAATTTTTTTTTTTTTTTTTTTTTTTTTTTTTTTTTTTTTTTTTTTTTTTTTAGACAACTGGGCTCCAAGAACTGGAGGGTAGGAGAGAAGAAGAATGTGGATTGATGAAAAATTGCCAAGACCTGCAGGCACAGGTGTGGTTATTAGTGTCGTCTCTTTCCTCCTTGCTAAAAGGGGATGGATGGGGAAGGGAGGGGGGAAGGGGAGGGGGGCAATTTCACGCCCTCCTTCCCTCCCCAAAGTGATTGGTATCAACAAGCCAGCCTCCGGGAGAAATGTACTTTTCTGTTCTAGAAGGAGTTCCTCTCTCGCTCTCCTCCCCTCCCCTCCCCCCCCCCCCCCCAACAAAGTAAAGCACAAAAAGATGCCAAAAGTGGGGAAAGACGGAAAGAATAATGTAGTAAAAGTGCAAGAATGGGAAGTTGGCCCACAATTCCGACCGACCCCCGAGGGGATGAGATGGGACAACCGTCTGGGACAGGTGGATGAATATGTAATGAGTGGACGGACGGATGGCCTCCGAGGAAGACAAGAGGATGAGCCAGGGTGTGGGAGGAAGAAGAGGAGAAGGATAATGAGAAGAAAGTGATTGGCACATTGCTCCACCCTGGTTGTCCGCTGAGGCACAGAGTCACATGTGTGAAGAGTATGGTTGTGCAGTTTTAAAGTGATGGTACACTATCGGTGGAGATGAGGAATAGGCTTTTTTAAATTTTTGCAAGAGACTAAGAAACCTCTTTATGAAGTAGACCAAAACATACCATTCTAAGAGGAATTAAGAGTCTATTTTATGAAAATTGGTTTCAGAATGGCTGAGACATCCGAAAACAAAGTAAAACAAAGTGATCATAATAAAGGTTGAGTCCCATTCTTTATTGGAATTGCTCTGTTTTGGATATCTCAGCCATTTCAAAACCAATTTTCATCAAATGGAATGGAATGGAATTACATGCTCTTTCATATTTCATAAGAGCTTTCTCATTATCTCACCAAAAGATGTTAAAAACCTTTAATTAGGTGTCAACAAAAACTATACCATCCCTTTGAGCGTATGTTACCCCTCTTGAACAAGAGGTCGATTCTTACAAGAGTTCAGTTGTGACAGTGAGAAAGTGATGTGTGTTATTCTTGCTTGTGCAATTTCCACAGACATAGGTTAAGGACTGTAACACAAGAAATGTTATGCATTTTAATTTCGCGATAGCCAAGATTCACAAAATTAAAATGCATGCAAGATTTCTTGTCTACACTATATGCATTGAATGCCAGTGACAATTCGCGAAAGTTCCATGCCACAAAAAAGGCAGTTGGCTCCAATTCAATAAAATTACATACCGTAAATATATCTTGCTTTACAGTATGCCTACTAGACCATGCAAACCTCCACAATAGCATGTAAATGCTTGGGTTTCTCTCTATGAGCTTTTTAAGTGTGAATATTGTAATGCCCATTATATATTTAAGTTCTGTGTGTATTACATTTGAGTTAATGATCACAGCAACTACCAGATTTTGTGGTCCTCACCTCCACTATCGTATGGGCACTTGTAGTGTACTGGGACAATTTTATCAATATACCAGCCCTTCAAGTATTTTTATTTATTTATTTTATGTTTGTCATAGCCTTATAAGCACGTTAGTGTGGAAATCTATATAAAAAATAGTGTAACTGAAATAGATTTTGTATAACCGTGAGTCTGACGCTCAGTGAAATTTCCTTAGCTGTTTATCAAGTGCAGCTGGCCATTCGGCGGAGCAGAGGTTTATTTTGTGCATAAGCATCTATATTTGGATGCCTCTCTCCCCCTTGCGCTAGCTATATTTTGATTCCGACACCTTCCCTTTCCGCTAAGTTGTAAGTTGGCTGTGAATTCAGAACAATAGACCTTGACCTCGCAGCATACGGTGCTCCAAAAGGCCAAAAGGAACGGTCACTCTCCCAGCTTTCATACATAGCTAAATGAATGATATTCACGATCAAGTGTTTGCCTGCAAGAGACCTTCTTACCCCCCCCCCCCCCAGTTCTGTTGCCTGTAGTCTTTTCTTCAGACTCTGTGAAGTTTGCCACTATGGCTCGTGCTGTTTAAAGTCATTAACAGATTGAATCTGAATTGGCAGGTTGTCACAAATACATACATCTTCAAATTGTAAAGTGTGATTATGGCATAGCCATTCTTCAAATTAAATGATGCTGTACAATAGCAAACTAAATTTTAAATTTTTAAAAGAACCTGTGCCGAAAATGTTTTGTGGCTGATAATGTTCGAAGAATCATATTTCTAGAAATGAATTTGTTCTGTTGCTGCTGGTTCTGACAATGTTGATATGTTTGGAGATCGATCATATTTTACCGAACAAAGGAATTCGCTGACAAGCAATCAGAGTCTGAGACGCCATCATTTGGCAAGTTAATCTATAAGGAGTAGACTGAAACTACATAATTGCTGCCAGCAGTGAAGTCTTTGTTTTGATTTTCTGATAGTCTTGGAGCGGTTCCATTGTCAAATGTCATATCATTGCCTTTCAGCAGGTGGCTACTTGAATGGAGTATGCCTTGCTTAGGGAAAGACAGATAATGGGTAATTTTGTTTTTGTCCATTCTGTCCAGAGGTTTTTATCCCATCATTTTTGTCATGGGAACATCCAGCACTTGTTCAATGTTAATAGTATTAGTGTGCGATATTCCAAGCTATGATCAACGGGAGTGGACGATTTTTATTCCCTCCCTCCCTCCCCCCCCCCCCCATCACCTTTCATCCAGCCTGTAGGGATGACTGTCCCATCTTGAATGCCATGTACAACATGCACTTGGTGAAACATGATGCAAGATGGTGCCTCCTTCCATCCCAAGTTGCCTCCGAAAAGTTGTGCTCGACCTCTTACCCACCATCATCTCTCCACCATGACTCTCCTCCTCCACTCGGGCCCTATCTCAACTCCCCCCCCCCCCAATCTCCAAGCCCTGTCCATCGAATTTCTGTCCCGACTGTATACAGTAGTGTCAGAGTGTGCAAAGCACTTGTTGATGCACCAGCAGCACTTCCCTCAGTCGGGCAAGGTGCTCATCATTTCCAGAAAGCGAGTGATTCATCACCTCTGCCATATATTCTTTCTACTAGAAACATCCCTTCTCTGTCCCACTCCCTTCCCCCTCCCCCTCCCCCCTGCCCCCCTCGCCCCTCCCCTTCCTCCACACACATGCACACACACATTCACTTGCTCTTCTCTAGGGACCTTTGTCCTATTTGTTAATCATTCATCCCTTTTTTATTAGCATTTTACCCTTTTCATAATTTTCCCTTTAATTTTTCCCCCAGCATATGAGGGAGGCACTGCTGCTTCTGTCTTGCACAGCCCCAATTGACTCCCAAGAAGTATGTGATTCACCACCGTTGCCTTTATGATTTCCACCATCACCACCAACTCCCCTCCTCCCCCCCACCGCTGCCACAACCCCCATGGCACCCTTTTCACCCTCTTGCGTTTGCTTCATTCCAGCCCATGCCTCGTATTATGTCCCCTTCCATGGAAGTGTGAGATGATCGTAAGAACCAGGGAAGACAAGAAGTGCACGCGTATGTTTCGAAAAAATTCCACATGTTTCCCCTGAAGCCACCGGGGAAAGATTCGGGTGGGGTGCAGGAAAGGGGCAAGGGGGTTAAGGATTCCGTCTAGAATGTGAGTAATGACCCAAAAATAGCTTTCACCCCTTCTCTGTCTGGCATTGATCAGCCTACGTTGTAGACTTCCGTGTGATTGTTTCATTTTCAGGCACTCATTTTGCCTTCCTAATATCACTCTGAAGTAAGTGTCCACGAAAATGGCTACATTTTGTGCCACAAATTTATGGTGAGAAAGAATGCTAGGGTGTGAGTGGTTCCCAGTAGACAAGGATCGAATGAGGAATACTGGCTAGCCTTTGTACAAAACCCTCTCCCTGGAGTAATTACATGAGAAGTGAGCAGAGGCTCAGCACAGGAGTCATCAGCGGGAGGGTTTTTAGGAAACCTATCTGAGTTTCTGATCTGTAACACACCGTCGAATCACAGAATTCTGCTACCAGTGACTGGTACATTAGCTCTCGAAATTCACAACTAATCAACAGAGCTCCATTCATAAAAGCTTATACAAACATATTTCAAATTTGCAGCCGGTAGGCGAATGTAGGGCAGTTCCACTGGTCGAAGTGACTAAATGAGTCATTCAATGACTAATTATGCTTTTTAGTAGAAGTACAGTTACTTATGATGTGCCTGTAATGCAGTGTGAAAATTAGTCCTGTAGAACACACAGATACTGAAAGAGATGCAGCAGTAAAAACATATGATTTGAAGAGCTTGGTAGTCATGTTTATTGCTAGCTGACTCTTTTTTAAAGGACAAGTTCACCTTCATAAACATAAGGATTGAGAGAATGTAGCAATATTAGCAGAACACATCATTGAAAGTTTGAGGAAAATCGGACAATCCGTTCAAAAGTTATGAATTTTTGAAGTTTTAATGCAGTAACCACTGGATGAGAAGACTACTGCATTGTATGAATAACTTAGATGTCACATGCGTACAACAATATAAGGAAAATACAAAGAGAATGTCACAAAATTTCATCTTTTGAAAAAAGTACACATTCCCTTGACTTGTTACCGACATATGTTAGGGGTAATATTATTCCCCTGCCTTTAGAAAGAGGCAAGTCAAGTGCTCTTGTATTATGCGAAAAAAGTGAAAATATGTTGAATTTTCTTTACATTTTCTGTATACTGTTATACGCATATGACTCACAAGCTGTAGTAGTCTCCTCATCCAGCGTTCCAACACAAAAATTTTAAAATTCATAACTTTTGCATCGATTGTCCAATTTTCCTCAAACTTTCACTGATGTGTTCTACTAATATTGCTGCATTCTCTCAATCCTTATGTTTATGAAGGTGAACTACTTGTCCTTTAAAAGTCTCAGAACAAACTGCAGAGTGACTTAGTGATCTGTTGTTGAAAATCAGAAAGATGACTGGATGAGTTTCATAAGAGTTTAGGGCAGCTGCTCACAATAAAGAAATATTCATTTCTGAAGGACGTTGTGCATGTAATATGACTGACTGGATGAATTATTTCATTTTGTGGGTATTTTTACAAATGGGCAAGTCATCAGATTCCGAACCTCCCCATATGAATGCCTTCAGTGATCTTCTGTTTGGTCAGATCATCTCATTATCAATCCACTGTTCCAATACAAGCATTCCATTTCAAAGCAAAGCAGATGACTATTCTATATTAATAGACTGTAATGCTCCGGAGAAACTTAACTTTGACTCCATGGTGATATGATTTGTCCTGTTGCCATACAGTGGCTACTGCGGACAAAATAGATAATAGACGGTATCATAAAATCCATTGACAATATGAATTTATCAGAAAGAATGGGCAATAAAGCCTAACCTCTTTATAAAGTTTTGCAGAGCTTCTGAATGGCTCTTGGAAGATGGGGAAGATATGCTGGCAGTCTGTATATGGAGAATTTCCGAATAGATCAAGACACACCAGTGGGTAACCGAATTACCGTAAATGGCGGTGGATGATTTTGGCTTTGTATTCCACGCTAACCACAGCACCTCACCTGTTTCATGTTGCCTTTCACTTTCTCCCATTGGAATCTTCCGAGGCGGAGTATGTTCTGTCCCTGCATTCCCAATCATGGACGATTTTTTTTTTGACGTCTTGTGAAAATAGCAGACGCTGATGATTACCATAATTTCATATGCAGGTGGGGCTTGTGCGTGCAAGATTCCGACCGAACTGGAAGAAAACATGCCCGTACTGGTCGTAAAAATACACTCTACACTCTGGAGATCATAGTCAATGAAAAATACACAAGTTAAGAATTTGGGTGAAAGATGTTAAAATCTGTATAGATTTCTGCAATATCAGTTTGAATACATCCATTATATCCCAGCCCCATTGCTGTTTTAGTAACAGAAATTTCATTTTCTGATAACAGTTATCATTTATAATGAAAGTAGCAATAAAGATGATAGTAATAATGATGATAATGATAACATTCATGATACTAGTATCATGGCATTGAAATAAGCCCAATAAAGCTGCCTAAAAGAATTGGGTAATGGAATTACTGAAATATTTGTGAGCATATGGATTTGTAAAATTATATTCAAAGTCGTTAATGGTATATGATAACCATGTACAATTGAACAATTCCTTCCAGTTACCACTGAAGACATATGAAACAGTATATCAGTGATTTCATCACTCAAGTTTTCATCTGTAATGGACCTTTTTTTTTATGTCAGTTTTTACACAAAAGTGATAAAAATTTGTTTTTTCTATATTTTGACTGCATCTTTGAAGCTTTATCAAAACTATGCTCTAACTGTAATTTGCATATATAATGTTGCATCAGAGTTTATATGGATATACTGACAATTTCTTGAATTTTACAGTCTGTCTTCCATTTTGGGATGATGCTTGCATGTGTATCAATCTATACAAAAAAGATAAACATGTTTTTGGTGATGGAGAAACTGCCATCTCTGGAACAGTTTTAGGATTCTGATATTTGCTGACAAATCAGGATCTATAGGCTGTGGCATCTCCCGCAATGGGAAGTCAGTGCTGCGTGAAGTCTGTTAGAGCTCTCGTATAGCAGTGCTCAATCCTCTCGCGGCTCTGGCCACAGAATATTGCTTTTCATCTCGCGTCTGGTAAACGATCCCCCCCTATTTGTTTTTTTTTTTTTTGTTATTTTTTTTTATGAAACCACCAAGTCTGACTGCTTCACGCACGAGTTGATTGAAGTGGCAAAGGTGAAGGAACAGCTGAACATTGTCGATTTCATCTGTCGTGGAATGAGTCACGACTTGTTTTCTAATTTTCCTGTGTTTGTGAAATACATGCACTTTCTTCAGTACATGTATTTCTGTGGTATATGAGTATGTAGATGGATAGATACATACATAGATAGATTAGTATGTGTGTTTGTATGTAGATAGATAGATAGATGGATAGATAGATAGATAGATGGATGGATGGATGGATAGAAATAGAGAATAGAGAGGGATAGAGATTGAAATAGGAACAGGTATTCTCAATATGTAGTATCACAGTTTAGTCAGATATTGCCAAATGTGAAGTTAATTCTGTAATCAAAACATGTGTAGCATCCATTAATTGCATCACAGTCAAATATTAGATTATATTGCCCATTAACTGCTACAAAGTCAAACACTAAATTATATTGCATATGTGAGAACTTTTCTTTATCCTTCTCCCCCCCCCCCCATTTCAGTTTTTGAATGAAAGGAAGACAGAGGAACTCATGTGAATAATATCAGAGCATGTGCCAACAATCCATGAAAAAGCTCTTATTTTTTATCATGACTTATCCAAAAAATTTCGCAATTGGCAGGAATGTCTGTTATTTCCATCTGCTTTAGTATTTCAGAATATGATTTCTGCTTTTTTTTCCTTATGTCTGTGGCCTTAAGTCTCTTCCCTTCACGTAAGAAAGCAAAGTCTTGGCAGAGACATTTAGAGGAAGTATCGTATGACTTCACTTCCGCAAAGATGAGTTTTTAAGACGAATCAGAAGACATACCAGTGAGCAAGGCCCAGACAAGCCTTTTTTTTGGGGGGGGGGGGGGTTGGTGGGGGGGGGGTGTTTAGCAGTGTCATGATGGGATCACATGTTATCATTCTTAACCCATGGTGAGGACGAGTCCCGAGTATACTTGGGCAAGTGTCTATGGGAAATGTGTGTTGTAGCAAAATCAACCCATCCTCAACTGGTTAACAATTAGGTCCTAAATTCATTGGGGGGGGAGGGGGGAGGAAACTAGAAACAAACAACCAAAAACTTGGCCGAGATAGGAAATCACAACTAGGCAAAGAGGAGGCTCCCCTTGTGTGTGCATTGGGTCTTGTCTTTGGCTTCTGAATATTCCACATGAGCAACCCATCACAGCAAATAAGAACAGTCCCACCCACAGGGAACTGTGTAGTGGGTGACTGCAGAGCTCAGCTATGAGTGGAATGGGACTATTTGGGTGGACTGACTCGCAGTACCAAAAGGTCAATCTTGATGACCCACTTTCCCCCCATCCCCATCGGACTCACCTGCCGAGGGACACGAACTGAAAGAGATTTCTTTTCGCTTGACACACATTCCTTGAGGATTCCAAACTTGGTTTCTGGAGAGGAAGAAAAAAAGTGAAAGTGTAGTAGGGGTAGACTGCAGCCTGCTCAATCATTAGGACCAATTTTCAAAGATCAGATTTGAATCATGGGACTAGGAACTCTATCCTTTTAAGTTTGCCCTCCCTTCTGTTTTTGGATGGGATGTGAAAGGCCCAAAGATCCACTTTCTTATCACAGTAAATCTTACATCTGTCGACCGACTCTCTTGGTTTCAAAACTTCTGCTGAAAATTGAAGTTGAGTCGGCTTGCCGACACATGTCAGATGCTCAGAAGTAGTCAGAAGTTTTCTAAGTTTGTGGTATGTGAAAGGAATCATTTTTACCTATTGATTGATGTTGCTGCTAAATTCTCTTTAAGTTTGTGTTCCAGTAACATCTGTGGCTCAAATACATCAATTTATTGTTTATGCATCATTAATTCATGCATTGTTTATCAAGAGATGGAGATTTGGAAAAGATATCCCAATTTTGTTGGGAGGGGGATCAAAATGTCACCATGTTGCCATGGTAACTGCCACAATCATTTATTGCCATGTGGACAGACGTTAATGACTTATGCACATATTTCTCATGAATGGTTTTTAGTCTGAAGACGTCAAGTGAAACTCAGCTACTGGCGATAGGTGACTGCAGAAGTGGATCGAATGCTGCCTGCTATGTGTACAATCAAACAGGAACGTTCAATAATATATGTCACGAGCGATCCAACGTCGCATGCGTGGGACATACAGAGCACTGGCGGCCTTGGCACACAGACGAAATCCCCGGCCTTTGTCGTGCAGGAAGTGGGGAGGCCCCCGCGGAAAAGGGCAGAAGGAGCATTTCGCGAAGATTAGCCTCCCTTTTGTAATCAGTTCGGGGACAGAAAGAAGCCATCCGGGGAGAGGAGGCAGACGCTAAGTCCATCACCAGGATAAACCCTCTTTTAATTGCAACGTTTACGTACCCTCGGCAGTGGGGGGGGGGGGGGGGGAGGGGGGGTAATTACATTCCTCCAAACTTGAGTTGTGGGATAGGGAAAATATTGTCTCAATTCTTATGAGCGGTTGCTAGGGTGTTAAGAAAAGAAAAGAACACGAAGGTGAGTGTATATTGGATGTAAATCAGAGAGAACTGCTGCACCACTCAAGATTGTAAGGAGTGTTGTATGTCCAATAAAGACGACTCTGTTAGGAGAAAGAGGTCAAACTTTTAAATAAGGCCTATGTGTTGCATACTGCCCTCCCCCCCCCCCCCCCCCCAAATCGTGGTCATGCTCGTATCTGCTCTGGCATGATAGGCAGAGAGCTTTGCCTAAACAAATACCCCAAGGTGTTATTGATACCTGCCTGTGTTGTGAATGGAGGGATGGACGGAGAGATATCGACGCTCCGGCACACGCGTGTGGGGCAAAAGAAAAATAACCGAAAATTCTCCTCATCCCGAGCATCTTTGACGACGGCCGTTGATGCATGGGATGATATCACCCTTGTCCAGTTGGCATGTAACCATTTTTAGTCAGACCGGGATCACCTGGGGGGGGGGGGATGGGGAGATCTTGACATTCCACGATTTGCCTTGATCCGTGACGACCGGGAGTCATCAAAAGCACCAGGTATGCACTCAGAAGAATCCTCGCGACCCTGACTCCGTGAAGCGTGCTGGTCGTGTGTGTGTGTGTGTGTTGGGGGGGGGGGGGATCGCATCTTGGCCAGGACAGAATGATCTTTGCTGCGATGCTGCTGCGATATTGAGCAGACAAGAAGACAGGGGGGTGATCCCTATCCACTCTGTGTTTGTTTGGGTTTGGATTTCGGCAAAAATCCCGGCATCTTTTGTCGCCCCTTTACCACTCACCTCTGCCAGGGTCTCAGTGAAGAGGTCCAAGAGTCCTTTCAGTGACTGAAGACTGTTACCATATATGGTAGGTAGTCTCTAACCGTGTGCCCAGGTTTGATCGTAAAAAAGAAAAAGAAAAAAGGAGGGAAAAATGAGGGGACAGTGGACATTAAAGGACAAGTTTCATACACAAGTGAATTGAGAGAATGCAGCAATATTAATAGAACACATCAGTGAAAGTTTGAGGAATATCGGACAATCTGTTTAAAAAACTTGTGAATTCTTGAAGTTTCGGTGCTGCCATTGCTGTATGAGAAGTTTACTATAGCTTGTGATGTCACCTGTGTAGAATGATATGACGAAAATATATAGAAAATTTAACACATTTTAACTTTTCTCACATAATAAAAGAGCACTTGACTAGCCTCTTTTGAAGGCAGGAGAGATAATGTTACCCGTAACATATTATGTATGTCAGTGACACATCAAGGGATTGTGTACTCTTTTTTTTTTTCTCAAAACTTGAAATTTTGTGAAATTCTCGTAATATTTACCTTGTATTGTTCTATGCATGTGACATTATAAAGTGTAGTAGTCTTCTCAACCAGCAGTGACTGCTTGATTAGAAATTTTAAAAAATCAATAACTTTTGAATGGATTGATTTTCCTCAACATTTCACTGATGTGTTCTACTAATATTGCTGCATTCACTCCATCCTCGTGTATTTCATAAAGGTGAACTTCTCCTTTAACCTGCAGCTGCTACGATACTTTAAGTAGCGTACTGTCTGTTTGTTTGTTTGTTTGTGCAGCATCCTTCGCTATTAACATTCGGGGAAACAGTTTCAATCATGGCAGAAGGAAATAGATTTAGGAGTTATATGGTCCTGTCATAGCATCTTTAATATTGTTTCTTTACTATGGGAGATTATAACTCAAAATGCCTCAGTTACTTTGGTACATGTTTGATTATTTTACAGTAACTAAATAGAGTGCTGTACATTGCACGAAGCAGGCACAATTAAGTTTGAATGTTCAGTAGATTTTCAATGCATTTTAAAAGACAATGACAATATTAGCAAAAAGTTAGCGTGTCTTAGTGTATGCTACAATCCCATTTTTTTTTCAGCTGCTTAACTTTTGCTTTTCTGAGACAAGGTATCCAAAGACCTTGTGTACAGATATTTGAAACTATGTTTACTGTCTATTAGAACTCAGCACAGCAAAATATTGCAGGAGGATTAGAAAGTAGAAATGTGGCAGAAAAATGTTGCCAATATTTACTATTTACATCCATCGCACATTGCGGAACTGGCCCCTTGAACTGGACCGTCATCTGAGCTCATCGCTTGAAGTATTGCAGAGACATCCTTTGCGCTCTTCCACCCTTACGCATAAATCTTCTCTGTCAATTAACAACAAAGGACAGGAAATATTTCTGATGGGAGGTATCATCTCATCTGAAAAAGTAGCCGAAGTTTCAATCGCCAATTTGGTCAATGGCTCATTTGCTTTGGCAGTATTACCATGGTTGGGGGGGGGGGGGGGGTGGGATTCAGTACCCGAATCAAGAGGAGAGTCTTTCACCGCAGGGCAGTGGTATAAATCACTCGGGGGGCCCAACGACAAAAGGTGCACCTGGCAATGAGCTATGAGAGAGGGCTAGCTGCTCAAGCCTTCTGGTGGTGAGTGCCTGAAGAGGCATCTCCTCGTAAACCATTCATCTTGACTCTCTGTCTTCTCCCTCCCAAAATTCATCCAACCAACTCCCCCACCCATGATATGATGGAGACAAGACTCTCGCAAAGCCTTTGAGGTGAAATCTAGCTTTGGATGTGGTCCTGCCGCTGATGCCGCGAGATCAGTGGCCATTTCCAGGACGACGACAACATCTTTCTGCGAGGCTGCTGTGATGTCGTCACCAATTTGACACCTTCCGGAAATATTAGCTCGTCTCCCATACGAGCCCATCATGATTATGTATTCATGGGACTGAGGAAAGTTATGGCATAATTTTTGTGTGGAGAGGAGAGGGGTGGGAGTGAAGGAAAAAAAAGAAAAGGTTACTCAGCATGTTAGGGTAAGAAACTCCATAGACAGCAGTGCATATGGCAGAAGTACTTAAGAATGTGTGACATTGTGGGGGTAAAAAAAAAAGCATACCAATCAGTTTGATAGGTATCTTGTATTCAGCAATAACTCTGCTATTGATTTTGCCAATACCATTTGCTTTAAATAGAAATGGTTGGAATATTTGTTTGTTTTGTTTTGTTTATTAGAAGTAACTGTGATGCAGAAAAATGATGGCCACTTCAGCCCAAACAAATCATCTACGTAGAGCAAAGCTGAAGATGAATTTAGGTACAGCAGTTTTGCTGCTCACATGAAGAAGAGGCTACTTTAGCATGCAGCATCAAATACAATGGCAGGCTTTTAATGGTATCGTTCGTGGAATAGTAGTTGATAATCAAACTTGACTGAGTTCAAATGTCTTCCTGACTCGTTTCATGGTCATGTGATGGGACGTAAAAGGCCAATCCATCAAACTAATGCGCAGAGCAGGGGCACCCCCTTTTGTTATGTCAGTGGCACGAGTGAAAATATTTCTTGTGCATGTGTGTCGTGTAGGGCATTTCCGAAGGGGGGTATGGTCCCGTGTTTAGCAAGGCGTATACTGTCGGTCGACTGGTGCGGAGTCATCTCTTTGTTCTTCAAGACATCTTGTGATACATAACATCATTAAGACTTACGGAGGAAGAGGGGAAGAGATTTTTTTTTTCTTTCTTTTTCCCGATGCTTCCCGTGGGATTTTGGCTGTTTTTAATAGTCCCTGCCTGTGTTCGGCTGTTCTCAGCGTTTCTCTATACCGGACGTCATCGGCGTATGCATTATCAAATTACACCTCTTCTTGGGGCCCGGGCGGGCAAGAGTCCACAGCCAATAGCCCCGGTCCTGATCCAATTCTAGCCTCTCGACCAAAGAGCCCTAATCCATCCTGCCACGCTCGGGATAAATTCATTGCTCTCGCACTCGAAGATGCTGATTCGCATTGGAGGAGCCATGCAAACAGGATTTTTTTTTTTTTTTTTTGAAGGGGGGGGGGGGTAGAGAGAAGGATGGGAGGGTTCGAGGGCAGTGGGATAAGAAGAGGAGGAGAATCCAGCAGGAAAAAATATCCACGGGTGGAAAGCAGCAAGATGGCTTCGCGCAAATTTAGAGTGCGGATACGGGGGAAGATTAGAGCATTAGATGTCGAAATTAAAATTCTCGCAAGAAAGCTTTTCCACGGCAACGCTGTCTTAAACCCGACAGTTAGGGCAGCCCGGGAATAATGCCTGGGCAATTTACGGAGGAGCAGATGCAAGAGAGAAAGAGAGAGAGAGAGAGGAGACCGAGGGAGAGAAAGAATTATTTGGCTGGCCAGCCTCCACAAACCCTAATGCTCTTTCCCCACTAAGCCTCTTCAAAGCAATAACTCACAAATTGCATAGTCCCATGTGTGGATTAATCTGTAGTCTCTTGAGAATGTGTGTACTACCAGTGAGCTGCTGCCTCTGCCTGAGGGTTGCACAGCTTTTGATGTACGTTGTATGGGAGGGGGAAGGGTTAAACTAATTAAGTAGTTTTTGTTTGTAAAGAACATTATGGTGATCAAATTGGAAGAGAAATATGTCCACAACATAGCATTATCTCAATCTTTCATGTTTGTTTTCCAAAGCATATAGGCCTACTGTCAAATAAATAATGTAATTTTTCAAAGAATTGAAGCGTAAAATCTGATGGGCAAATCATTGTTTATCATTGAAAAAAATTCACACAGTGATTGGTGAAGCGATTTGCTCAGTGATTTTCATGGATATTAAGTGAGAGTAATAAGGACTGCATATTATAGTTGTGTTGGGTTTTTTTTTTTTTGTTCAGTGATAACACCCTAATTGATCTGTCTGTAGCGTTCATTTGCTGGTGTCTCTAGGGTCCTTAGCCATGCCACAAGTTAAACCATGCATTGTGTCATGATTGCCAATAAAACGTTAATCATGTAGTTCTCCTGTATCCACACAAGCCGCTTAGCTGTTTTATTAGGACCGACCCCTTCCCCCCCCCCCCCCACCGTCGCTGTGTGTTCTGTCCGTCAGTCAGCTGTTAATTCGTGCGTCAACCAACGTGCGGATAATTGAATTCCGCACAACTGTTTTTCCAGACAGAATTGATTTGATTTCGGTGTATTCTGTTGTCACAATGTTTTGCACGCTTCTCCCTTGTCGCGCTTGCTCTTTCCCTCTTTACAAACATCAAATGAAGGCCCACTGTAACAGAGTAAAGAGAGAAATGTGTAAATGTTATCGTTAGAGCATGATGTCTATCCTAAAGCTGAAAGTTTCCCTCAAAAAAAAAACAAATAAGAAGACCTTTTAATCTTTAAAATCTTTAATCTTTAAAAATCTTTCTCCCTCATTAACTTCACCATGCAAACCTTCAAGCAAGACATAAGAAAACCTTTCATCTCTATGAGATCTTGATATCCTCAAATACATTGTACAAGACTAACAAGGTTCATTTGAGCCATGGGATAACTTCTGTCTTGTGTGATGTTCTCTATAGAATCTACAAAAATACAAACAACGCGCATCACAGAGAGCATTTGCGAGGATTATTCACCCGATTGTAACTTTCGAATGGTCAGAAACACATGACGGCAAAACCAAGTGTGTGTTTTGGACTACTCAAAAAAGTTATGGAGGGTGAATGATTTCATTGATGCCCAACCAAATAATATGCATTATTTGTTTTACAAGACAGTGACATGATTTGAATTCTGTAGGAGCCTTTTTTGTAAGATTCCCAGGCCAGTGTCAGCTTCAAACTGGACTGCACACAGCAACAGTTGCATTGCATTTGTGACGCAGTGTAGCTGAGTGCAGACGAGGAGTCATTAATACCAGTCATTAGTACACTAACGACCAGTGAAATGTTAAGTAAGTGCACACAGTCCGGAAGAAGAATATGTTAGATTGCATCAACACCTCTGTCATTGCCGAGAAAAATCTCAAAATGGAAATTGCCAGAATGTGGTATGTGAAGAAATGTTGCTTTTTAAATCCTGTCCTTATCCTTGTGTCAAAAACTGAGATTCCAAAGCATTCCTTGGTTCTCTAGAGTCAAGTTAGACACTGGAAGTCTTCACAGCCAATGTCTTTCTGTTTCCCGTCTTGATATTGTGGAAAAAAAGCTCAAAGCAGAAAGGTGAAAGGTAACTTTAAAGTATGCATTACCTTTTACCGATGACTGCCCTCATCATTTGGGTGCACACCCCTCATCAAGACTCAATGATGGCAGGTTGGGCCAATCTCCCCGTCTGCATGCTGGAATGCAGATGGCGAGAACATCGCATGAAATTGCACGAAGTTAATACGAAAGAGGCAGATGTCACTGGCTGCAAAATACTCACGACCTCTGGAAAGGCCACTGGCCCTTCTGGACTGCAAAAAGATTTTGTTTGTTAGCTTGTTTACTAACAACGTGTCCAATTCTGTGTGTGAAAGGACTTTCACACAGGACCTGTGTAGAATTGCGCAATGTTGTGTACCGACTGGGCTGAAATAGTCCGCATATGCAAGAAACAATGGGAGGGACGTAAACAATCGCAAGAATAAGAAGAAGTGATAAGGAAAATCCTTAGATCCATTCCCAAAGGATAGTATTTTGTGGGATTGGCGTAGGCAAGTGTAATACTGCTTAGTCATTGGCATACAGTAGTGTAGTAATGTATACTACTGCATTGGCGTGGCGTACAGGAGTGTAGTGTTGCATGGATTTACTTATAAACTGCATATTATTTGCATCCTGTACATGCCAAAGAACACAAAAGAAAATCAAGTATGTTTAATCTTTTTGCATCCATCTTGCATACTATGCGGCGTGTTGTTATGTAGACCAGTATACGCACACCATAGAGTATCCTAGCCTCTGCGTAGTTGGTATGTATCACAACTTTACACATGCAAACTTGAAACACATCACTCCCAAACACGTTTTATTCAAATACCTTTTTGACCCATTTTGGTCTTCCGGTGTTCCATATATGTAGACTTAACAGTGATACACAAAGATTTTGCAAGCATCAAGTTTGCATGCTGCATTGAAATTAGATTTTTTTTTTTTTAAGTCGTGGATTCATTGCTCTATTAAAAAATAATTTTGTCATCTTTACAAATCCAAAGGAGAGATGGACTTGATTGCAAAGAAGTCTCAGACATGATGGATGTCAACCTTGATAATTTGCGGTTGCGAGAGTGATGAGTTCCGCACAAAAGCCGACTCTTTCTCATTCCAGCTATTTATAACCACAGTTGCGGTGATATCTGTGCGCCCAGGGACGTTGTGTGTGAGTAGTGAATGTGCCGTCTTGAAACAAGTGCACCGATGCCTCGCCTTGACGAAATCATATCTGACTTGACATGTAATGTTGGCTCATCGTGATTTTAAAGTGTATTTTAGGAGGGAGCCGCTATTAATACAGCGTGCATCACCCACGTGCTCTGCCCCTTCCTTCCGTCCAACACGTGTTGCACGTCGTCAGCGCTGAGCAGGTCGACACCGACCTGCCAGAACAACGTCATCTAGGGGATAACACGCTGGCATAGAGACAAATAAATGGGAGATGGCATAGAATTAGATATTCTAGAGACGTACGAATTGGGCTCTCTGCTGCTGTTTTGGACCTGTCAGAAAACGTGAATCAGCAATAAATCTGGCATGTCTCTCCCGTGCACCAAACATTGCAATTAAGGTCGACTTCCTTGGAGATGTCATTTGAGGTTGTCACAATGAAAACGTGAACAATCACGATGATTTCAGCATCAATTGATGAGAACCTTTGTCCAAAGATGAGCAGTTCTTTATCTCTTTTCATCCTCATCTTCCTCGCTGACAAAAAGTTCTCCCCCAACCTCGCTCGGTGAATCACCTCACCCTAGCTTGGCAGATGTAAACAGATCGCCGTATTGTTGGACAACATCATATTGTATCGGGAAATTCAGAGGATGGCAGATTGCATTTTGCAACAAAAGACACTCCTACTAATCTTTTGGGCCACCAGCAGCGGACCACATCTTGCAGGGTGGATAAAAGGGTGTTTGGTGATTTGCTAGAATTGGAGGATCATGGAGAAAGAGAGGATAAACCAACACATGCTGTTGGTGTTTGCTGAGATTCAGAGAGAGCAAAGAGATATATCAGACATTTGTCATAGGCTGTAGAAACATTTTTTTTTTTTTTTTTTTTTTTTACATATTCCCATGAGATGTTGCTGAA
Organism: Diadema setosum; assembly: GCF_964275005.1. Classification (NCBI taxonomy): domain Eukaryota; kingdom Metazoa; phylum Echinodermata; class Echinoidea; order Diadematoida; family Diadematidae; genus Diadema; species Diadema setosum. The sequence continues at coordinate 10,412,908 of NC_092686.1, forward strand.
AAATGTTGTGAATCGGTTTTGTTTTTTTGTGTGTTTGTTTTGTGGGGGGGGGGGGGTCAGATTGTCCGTATGTCTGTATGTAATGATTTGATGTCATTATTGTAAATTGCAAATACTACCAGATTAATGTTCAGTAAGTCAAGGGCACGGGCTATGATATCACATTTCAAATCAAATGCTTTCAATAAGTTGATTTATTTGAAATGAAATGAAATGAAATGAAATGAAATGAAATGAAATGAAATGAAATGAAATGAAATGAAATGAAATGAAATGAAATGAAATGAAATGAAATGAAATGAAATGGCAGGGATAAACCAAGAAAGACCAATTTATATGCTTCATAACTCATGGCAAACTTGAATCAGGTTAAATATCTGAACTCTCTTATTTTCCACAAGAATTCAAGAAATTCTCGACAACATTCAGTTGTATTCCTGTGATGCCAATATTGAGAGTATGAGTCTTTTTTTTTTTTCTTTTTTCTTTTTTGAGCAGAGGAGGATGATCCAATATCCACTTGTAGATGGAGTGTAGGAGACGAACCAGGCTGTGTTGTGACAAGTGGCTAACTGAGATTTAATGGATGCTAATTTGTTCGTTGCGTGGTCGGTTGAGAGATGGCGATGCACTCTTTACATATGTCAGTGTTCTTCCTGATACAAAAATTGGATTTTTTTTTTTCTGCCGGAATACTAACAAGACTGCCTCAGTGTCCCCCTTTGACACGCTATGGCGTGCTTGATTGGATTAAGGGGAGGTAAGCCTGTCGCGAGAAGGTAATACGGGATGATGTACACAAACGGTAATGACAATCAATACGAACCACACCTGCGCTGCGATTGCTCGCATCTCGGATCGTAGTTTAATGCCTCGGTGGAGATGCACCGTTTCCGCACGTGCAGGGAACCGAGTGTTTTCTTTCATGATTGGGGTCGAAGGGGTACGAGGAGGGTGTGGAAGGGGTAGATAAAGCAAAGGTGGACCTCTCCTTTTTTCCATTTTGCCCAATTTTGTGATTTACACCGCCTCCCCCACTGCTATGTCTGAATAGATGTATCTATTTCCAAATTAAGTTTGTCAATATGTTTTTCTGAGCATTTACGTACTAAATTCCCTTGAGTTATATCATTTATAGATATGTAAATTTGTGTTTGTAACTCCCCTCTCTGATACCACTCATTTATAAAAATGTGGGTAAACTTCTAAATTCCATAGTATTTCTTATTTTAAAAGGTCTGATTTTCATGTATACCTCTATCACTGTCTTAATGTGATTTTATTTCATTTATTAAAGCCAACCTGAAAACGATGTACATAGATCACTATTTCTTTTCGAAGATTGGTTTCTATACTTAGCTGTCATGTGTGTTGGCACTAGATACGGCAAAATTGCAGGTTTTTTGTTTGCTGCTATTAAGATGCATCCATTTCTGAAAATACCTACGAGAATAGAAAATGTAAGTTTCTTTCTCTTGAGAGAGGAAAACGACATTCGGGGGGAAAAATCAAATCAGCTATTGAGCTGAAATTGTGTGAAGGATTCCCGTAGCCATAGATTGCTCTGTCTCGGCGTGTTGACGTCGTAATCAAATTAGGTTAACAAGAAAAGTCAGCGTAACATCGCGAGTGCCCTGGGCTCTGTGGGCATTTCACGGAAACATCTGCACGTGTCACTTTCGTATTGTCTGAGCCAGCATCTTCGAGGGTTTTTTTTTTTGGGGGGGGGGGGGGTTTGCAGTATAGAGCCGTCATTGTGTTATCGTGCTACACAGAGTTCAATGTCTCGTATTCATCCAGTCACTTCACAGAGCATCTGCGCCTGTTTAATTACAATGGGAGTCGCAGAGTAAGAGAGAGCGGACTTCATTGAGAAGCCATGTGGGGAAAAAAAAAACTTTCCCCGCTCAGATCCTTTCACTCCCCTCACAAGTCTTGGTCAAGATTCTGTTGTGAATGTTGAGCACGCAACAAATTACTCAACGAAGGCCGGCCTCAATATACCTCCCTGGGTAGCGTAGCCTCGCTCATCTACACACTCACACACATGCGCGACAGCGACGCAGTGAGTCCATTGCTGATTGAAATCAACGCAGGTAGTGGTCTAGTGCATTATATGAAAGGAACTGCCTCTTGGGATCCTACAATGTGGCAATTTTACATCTTTTTTTTTGAAAGAGAGAAATGGTCAAGAACTCCTATACTGTATGTATGAGTTATAAAGAAAGGGGGGGGGGGAGAAGCAAGAGTACCGTAAAATGAAAGGGGTAGGGAAGTGGGGAGAGATTGAGAAACAACAGGTAAAACGGCTGCATCCTTTCATGTTTGCTTGTTAAATTCCTGGAGGATACACTTGACCCTAGCATGTTAGGTACATGCATCAGAAGTATGTGTGTATACACTTCTCTGTTTGTCTGTTTGTTCCCTTGTTCGTTTGTCCTTTTCTCTTTCTCTTGTTGCCTATTTGACTGTTTCTCTATCTCTGCCATTTTGAGTAAAAGAAAAAAAAATGGGGGATGGTAGAGAGATTGAATAAGACGAAAGAGGAGGAGAAAAAAAAGAAAGTGAGATGTCCCTGTGAAGAAATGTGCAGTGTTGATGGCACTTGAAGAAAATCATGGACTTTTTTTTGCCACCATAAATGTGCTTGTCTGATATGCAGTCTGCTCCATGGAACTGACAAACCAGTAGCTTGCTTGGCCATGCAGCAAGATGACACATTTCATGTGTGGCCATGGGGAGTATTCTCAATATCGAGTCGAAATCATGTGACCAAAATCATGACTTTTTTTTCCCCCTCTCCAATGAGAACATTCTCATCGCTGATGGTGGCAGCTAACTTCAGGCGGAAATTAGCAAAATTGCACTCCAGCATGCAATTTTACCATCGATGATATTTCGTGTTTGCATTCTGGTGCAGTTGCCCGGCAACTTACAGCAAAAAAATTTGCCATTTTTCCAGTGTCATAATATCTACTGTTGTCAGTATGCATGGCTTTTCTGTAGGGCTGGATACTCTTCATTAGCTTTGTCTCTTACAATCATTGATGCTCTGTTAATACCAAGCAATTGATTCAGGAAAAAGGAAGAAAGCATAGCAAAAATGATGATGGTGGTCTGTATTGATTTCAAAAACAATTCAGTGGAGGAAATCAATTTTCCACCTCCTATTCCCCTCCTTTTTTTTTTTATAAAGAACAAGAAAGAGAGAGATAGAGAATTGATATATTTCTCTTCCACTGGTATGAAAATAACCTTTTTGTGGCACTGCTTGCCACATTCCTTGACCCTTTCTGCTCACCCATGGAGTCTTAAATACTGACAGTTTTTCTGCAGAGAATGTAGGCCCAATATTTTCATTAGCAAGTGTGTCACGAGTAACTGTATCTATCTCTCCAGATATTATGGCTTTGACACTTTCTGTCAGGCCAGTGCAGAATTTGAGCTCCATGTTTACCATTTTTAGAATTGCTTTTTGCCACGTCTAGGTTGAATAACAAGAGGGCAGAGAATATGTTTCAAAATCAAATTGATTTTCCCCAATTTTAATTTCATTTGAGAAAGAAACTCTGGTGTCAGTATATAGGCCTATTCACACACAAGAGTTAGTGGGCTGTGCATCACAATGTGAAGATCGGTTTTATTTGCCACTGTTCACACATGGCAAAAAGAAGTGAATTTATAAATAATTTATCTGCTACTGAAGGCCTGGAACCTTTAATTCTCCAAACTGTACATGCCTAAACAATGACCGGAGTTGACCCTGGGAATCCTTGTGTTTGATGGACCTAGTGTGATGAGTTAGCATAATAGGATTTAAGAGAAGAAGATCAATGGTTTCTTCACGTATTGTTCACACACATGATGAGCTGATTTTCGCATCACAGTGCATATGGCAAGAATTTTAAAAAAACTACTGCTGTAAAATGAGGAATGTTTGCATGCATTTTTAATTTCGCGAGAGCCGACATTTGCAAAATTAAATGCATGCGGAAGTTCTTGTCTGCACTACATATACATTGAATGCCAGTCACAATTAGCGAAGATTTCATGCTGCAAAAATGGCCGTTGGTGCCAATTCGCAAAAATTTCATGCCATGAATATTTGTGTGTGTGTATGTGTAAATGGGACTCTATGCTCTCAGACCCCTGGAGAGAAGAAAAGACCAATGGAGTGCAACAGTTTCCTGTCTTCACTCATTCCTTTCCCCTGTCGGTGTGATAAATTTTCGCAGCTTGTGCTTCTCAATAAAGCTCGGAAAAATAGTCGGAGAGATTGGGGAAATTTCACCTGATTTATTAGTTTCATTGATTCCCATTTGATTGTCTGGGGCGAATGTTTTCCCCTCACGCCGCCCCGCGGCACGTCCTGAGCCTGCATGCCGCACTGGCGCGGCGTGCGTAATTCCATTTTAGAACGCCATACAAACTTTGGGACGTCACACTTTGAAATGAACCAGCCCGTGTCAGCAGAGGTTGCAGAGTCAGATAGAAAAGTTGTGAAAATTAAAAAGAGGCTTTTCAGAGACAGACAGACAGACAGACAAGTAGACATATAAACAGAGAGATCTGCATTCCCATCTCATCTGCCTTTGGTTCAGGATTTATTTCTATTTTGTCATGGAAAGATTTTCTTAGGATTTGTGAATACCATTATCCTACCCAGTTGATTAATGATTTGATTTGATATGATTTGTGTTGGTTTTTTTTTTCTCTCTTTTTTTTTCCTTCTGGCAAATAGAATGTCTTCCACAAAATTGATATAACCTAGATTCTATTCTATTCAATTCAATTCAAACTTTCTTTTCACTTTTTTTTTTCCGCAGAATGTACAAAAAAAAATATATGAAATTTTGACATGCATTTCATGGCTACAAAATGTATGGATATAAAAAAAAGATAAAGAAATAAAATGAATAAATTTTGAGGATACTCCAATCAGTAAAAAGTAATTGGAACATCTCAAACAAAGTAAGTGCCTGTTGATTAACGAGTGATTTTCCTACTCTAAATTCCAACTGTGACTGTACCTTGGTCGGAGATGTGGGGATTTTTATATCCCAGTTCTGTCAGAGGTCCTGTGTTATTGAGGTCAAAAGTTATGACATGCCACACATTAAAATTTACCTGCAGGACTATTGTGATTATAAGTATTTGTGTATATATATATGTATATTTATATAAAGATAGAGTATATATATATATATGAGAGAGATATATAGATATGTATTGTAATAGCCCTCATCTTATATTCCAAGATTAAATGAAATCCACTGCCCGTAGGACGCAGTTGATGAAGTTTCCATTATTTTTGTTTTTTTACTCTCTTTTTTTTTTGCTTGTTGCTAGCCACAAGCCAGTTTTAACCTTTCTGCCAACTGAACTCCACTTTTTTTTTTTCGCTCCCGCCACCACGAAAGGAGGAGAAAAGGAACAAAATAAGGAACGCTGCTGCACCTCCTTGCAAGATGAAATGGGGCAAGATGGAGATTAGAATTTGATGAATGCATGGCACAGTGGAAATAACCTGATCAGTTTCATCGGGGATGGCGGAAACACCCGGCCCGAAATTCTAGATTTAAAAGATTCATGGGTTTTTATCGATCTGGTCAGGGAGGGTGTTCTCACCCACCCCCCCCCCCCTCTTTCCCCCACCCCTCAGTCTTGCCAATTTTCTTACTACGGTGGTTTTTACACCCAAAAGCTAGATGATGATTGATTCGAGTCGCTACCACGGTCTGCCCATCCATTCTTGTAGCGCGGATGACAAGTCCAGTGCCGATAATGACTGTGATGAATTAGGCCGCCATGTACATTTCGGGAATCTGTTGAAATAGTGCAGCAGTTTGCATTGCGGTAGTTTTTTATTCCCCTCCACCCTAGAAAATTAGACTTGGATTTGCTTAATAGTATCATTAATAATGAATGTAATCCCATATCTTTCTGTATTTTTCGCATGGAATATGACAAGTTTATTGGTCCACATGCTGTTTGTCCTTTTATACCCCCAAAGTCTGATGATGAATTTCTCCACTAGAATGTTATTACATGAGTTTATGTCTTTTGTTCGGTGGCTACAACCAAAGTATGCAATTTCATATCATGTATAAAGTTTTATTGGCATTCTTGTACATATTTTGGTTTGGACAGGAATGAACATTAGGGAAAGTAATTACTAGGTCTGAGTAAATGTAACCAACCTCCATAAATATCAACCCAATATGTTTCAGTCCTTCGTCTGTTGAAAGAATGCAGTGAAATGCTCAAATAGCATCCTGCATCAAAGACTTGCTTGACCAAATTAATCCAAACTATCAAATATGGCATGGTATGTATTTTCTTCTGTTTTTTGTATATATTAAACTCAGCGGCCAGCCTTGCTTGTGTATCTTCGTCATCTATTCCGCCCCCAGCCTCCAAAACCATTCATAGTTCATTAACATTCCCAGGCCTGAATGAGTTCATTCCTGGAATGTTTATCAAGTAAACATTGTGGAATGTACAGAGGAGAATGCGAAGCAGGTGCAGTGATGGTCGATTTCGGCAGCAGTCGCTATGATTGATGTCAGGCCAAATCTCACCCATTAAGTCTTCTGTATTTTTTTCTGCTGAAAGGCAGACTGTTAGCTTAAGTTTACTCTTGGCTACAGATATTGATTTTTTTTTTATTTTCTGTTGTACCTGATAAATAACTGTGTTACAAATCGCAACTCCACATTTTAAAGGTAAATACATGTATAAGACGGATGTTTGTTTTTCAATTTACATTCATATCACATTTGGGCAACTTGTATTTTAGGGGATTTGTGGTTCTTGCAGATTACAGTTCATTGAGCTATGTTTTTGTATCATCTATTTATCATTTTATTAGTGTATATTTGTGATCTGTTGCTTTTTCAGTCAGGATGTATGATGCTGATTGAAATTCGTATGACTGTTCTTCATTAATGGCAGATTTTCCCTTTTTGATTATAGAATACAGGCTTCCATAATTACGTAGAAAACCTTTGTACAATTAAGATATTTGTACAATTAATATATTTGTTTAATTGTAGGCATAACCATCATTATGAATTGGTTGAAAAATATGCCATTAGAAATAATTATCAGCATTCTCAGCAGTATTATTTTTATTACTTCTTATAAAATTTGTCACTTTTTTATCAATGGCATTATCATTAGCACTGGCAATTCACCAAAAAAAAAAAAAAAATGATTCAGCTATGATCTCGTTACCCTGAATATACTCACAGCAGTGTTAATCACCCACTGAAATGACCCAGAGTAAATTCGATGGCGGTTTCAGGCCTCTTCTGCCTGCGGTCAAGCATGGAACTGCCAAATTTCACACTGCCCAAATAATATAGATTTGGCCAATTTAGAAAGCTTTTAGTTCCCCCTCATACCCAAATTCTAGTTGGGGAAGGCTTCAATTATCAAATATTCAGGAGAGATCGAGTAAAATATTCAGAAGATAAACCCATCATTTTCATAGATCGCTATATGAAAGTGAGCTTGCATCAGTAACTGGAAGTGACTAGCATTAGAATTAAATTAGAATTCAATTTGAGATTAAATTAGAATCTAAAGCTTGTTATGTATCTCTTGTATGGCAAATTTTCGATTTTGCATGTGAAGAATCATTAAGTCATTTATGCAGCATGGCAAAGGCAAGATTGGCAAAGATAGAACAAGGAAGATTATTGGTCATTTTTTCTGAGGTTGTCTACCATCTTAGTGGTTGGATGTCAGAATATTTGACATTTGAAAATGATATCAAAGCTGAAGCATGAAGTAACATAAGCATCATCCTATATATCTTTATTGATGATTCTTCATGGTTTGAATGACAATGTCATTCTTTATTAAATGGAAAGTGTTTAAGTTATGTTTGCCGCCAGGACTTAATTTTTGGATGGAAGTCACAGCTTACAGATCACTCAACAATCTGCTCCGAGCTGTGTTTAGCCAAATGTGGGTGTACACAGCACAGATAAGCTTACTCTCACCAAACCATTCCTCATCCAACCTCCCCACCCCACCCCACCCCCCCCCCCTTCTCAAACACACACATACACCAGTGCTTTACGCTGGCAGTTTACTGTTTCATCCACGAAAACCTCATCAGCAAGTCCCCGGCGAGGATTATGAAAAATACGGAGTGACTGCGATGCAAATCCAATCAGCCACATTCTCCCCTCCTCAGCCCGGATGTCTTCTCTCGCTTGGTTGCCGTGACGACCGGCCAAGATGGAGGCCACTGCAAGATCTGTGTCTCCAAACGTGGATCATGACCCCCCACGTGACCCAGTAGCTTCCCACACAATGGGAAAACATCCGGATATTGCGCTAGAACTAGAGCACCCAAACATGTGATATAAAGGAAAGGGGGGGGGGGGGTATAAAAAAAGATCCAAACAATGCCAAAAGGTTTAGGATACAGGATATTGATCATTGAGAACTCTATAGTGATCGTCAATGTAGTTCTGTATTGCGTGTTCTGCATTGCGGAGATAAATTCCTG